>NC_056436.1:37537807-37565307 GCF_018296145.1 Oncorhynchus tshawytscha | reverse complement strand
GCCATGTGGGCTGTGTATCTGGCTCACAGCGTGGGGCTAACAAAGTGGAAAATATGAGGAGAGAAAAGGCTTGACTGTTGGCTGCAGTGGGTTTTCTCTCCTCTGACAGGGGATAGATTTCAGTAAAGTCACTGTTGACCTCTTCCAGTCGGCTGGAGACACAGCAACACAGGTTAAATACGCCTCTACCTCACCTCTCTCACTCTGTTTTCCCCTCCCTCCTTTCTCATCACTCTTTTCTTTCCCTCTCCTCTCCATCTCTCCTCTCCCCTCACCTCTTTCTCCTTTTTCTCTGCACCCTTTCTCCTTAATCATACTAGCCTCATGTACATGGCCTAGACCCTGGCTATTTGAAACATAATCTATTTAGCTCCCTCCCTCCCTCCCTCCCTCCCTCCCTCCCTCCCTCCCTCCCTCCCTCCCTCCCTCCCTCCCTCCCTCCCTCCCTCCCTCCCTCCCTCCCTCCCTCCCTCCCTCATAAATAGGTATAGGGGCAGGTGTTTAACCTTACCTAAGGGGTGATTGTGGCGGTCGGCTGTTAAACGAGTGGAGCGAGAGACTTTCACTCTGAATGCAGACGAGTGAACCCCTGGCCTCCTCTCTCCCCAAAGTGAAGCGCTGCATATTCTCCTTAATGGAAGCAGAGTTACTCTCTTTAACCAGGGGACAGAGGGAGGGAGGGAAGAGAAAGAGGAGAGGAAGAGGTCAAGCTGGTTTGGTTTCCATGTTTTATGATAAATACATTGAGGTGAGCTGAGGTTTTATATTGTGTGGAGGACACTAGCGCGAGTATGCGTGTGTGTGTGTGTGTGTGTGTGTGTGCTAGTGTGTGTGTGTGTGTGTTAGTATGCGTGTGTGTGTGTGTGTGTGCGTGGACCACAGCCATGGAACACATCAAGGTGATTAAAGTGTTCACCTTGTGTGTGAGAGTGTGTGTGCATAGCATTTGAACAGCATTGGCTAGGTCACACCTTCTCACCCAAGACCTATGAATGACCATTGTATAGCATTCCATAATTGTTCACATGTTCCTAAGTGACCTCTGATGAGGCCCTGTGTTTATATGAGTCTCAGTCACATCCTAAAAGAAACATCTAATGTGTACTCTGTAGCTACTGTCAGATAATATGGTTTTGTTTCAATAGAAACAGGACCGGGGGGCTGTGTCTTCCATGGCCCAGCCCTGATTAAAGCTCTGCAGGTGTGTGCGTGTTTGTGTATGTGCTCACACCTCACTTTATTATTTTCTAGGATTTATTTATTTGTTTACCACTTTTATGGATATCTTTTTTAGCTTGGCATTTAGGGTCCCCTCTGCGAGCGAACGACAGAGCAGTCAAGTATACACCTGGGCTTTCTCTCTCTCATGCCCTCTCTCTCTCTCTCTCTCTATCCCTCTCTCTCTCTCTCTCTATCCCTCTCTCTCTCTCTCCCTCTCTCTCTCTCTCTCCCTCTCTCTCTCTCTCTCTCTCTCTCTCTCTCTCTCTCTCTCTCTCTCTCTCTCTCTCTCTCTCTCTCTCTCGCCCTCTCTCTCTCTCTCTCCCTCTCTCTCTATCTCTCTCTCTCTCTCTCCCTATCTCTCTCTCTCTCTCTCTCTCCCCCTCTCTCTCTCTCTCTCTCTCTCTCTCTCTCTCTCTCTCTCTCTCTCTCTCTCTCTCTCTCCTCTCTCTCTCTCTCTCTCTCTCTCTCGCCCTCTCTCTCTCTCTCTCTCTCGCCCTCCTTTCACAACAGGTACATTTATAACCTCCCTCCACAGTCACCCCCCTCTCTCTCCAGTCCTCCCTCCCTCCCCCTTCCCTCTCTCCCAGTCGTCAGCAGTGACAGGCAGACAGTTTGGGAGTTTCTATTAGGCCTATTGCATGGTTGAGGGCCTCCACAGATTGGTTACATTTTGTTCTGTGGGCATTAGTGGCCCTCATCCGGCCCATCAGTGTCTGCCGTGGCCTCAGTGATCTATGATTCCACCATCAGACGCCCATAAATCACCCGCTAAAAGGATTTCTCCCCGCATATTTCCCCGTTAAATTTATGCTGCTGTAAAAGAAAGGAAAATTACTCATTGACGAGTCCCTCTCTCTCTCTCTGATGCTCTGCAATAAAATGGAGACGGGGGAACAATCGCATCAGGAACTTATCGTTCGCTCCTTTCTAATATCATAATTATCGGAATCGTAAAGCGAAAAATAACATCCCCAAAAAGCAATGTGGAGAGCCAGGTTTTAGTGCGCCAGCCTGTTCCATGTGCTGTATCTCTCCATCTCGCTGTCTGTCTCTCTCGCTCTATCTCTCCATCTCTCTCTCTCGCTCTATCTCTCCATCTCTCTCTCTCTCTCTCTTTCTCTCTCCATCTTTCTCTCTCTATTTTTTCCCTTTCTCTCTCTCTCTCTCTCTTTCAGCATCTCTCTCTCTTTCTCTCTCTCTCAGGTATTTTGGAATGGAGGATTGTCTTAATTAGGGGTGTTGACCGTATCCAGTCCCCCTGAAGCCATGTGTGTATGCGTGTGTGTCCTTGTGTCTCCATCGTTGAATGCAAATCAGCAGGGTACCCAAGCGGAACGCCTTTCAAATCCTATCGCTGTTCTGTCCTTCCCTACCCACAATGCCGTGAATCAGGCAGGGTGCGCGGTCACTGTGTGTCGTGGGTGACTGGTCGTATTATTGCCCACAATCTCCAAATTAACTTCCTCCCTCTGTCTCTTTCTTTATTTTCTCTCTCTCTCTCTCTCTCTCTCTCTCTCTCTCTCCCTCTCTCTCTCTCTCTCTCTCTCTCTCTCTAACCCTTATCATGCACTGTCTACAATCTCTTTCTTTTCTTCTCTTCTCCTATCTTTCTTTCTCACACTCACCATCTCTCTCTCTCTCTCTCTCTCTCTCTCTCTCTCTCTCTCTCTCTCTCTCTCTCTCTCTCTCTTTCTCTCTCTCTCTCTCTCTGTCTAACCCTTATCATGCACTGTCTACAATCTCTTTCTTTTTCTTCTCTTCTCCTGTCTTTCTTTCTCACACTCACCATCTCTCTCTCTCTCTCTCTCTCTCTCTCTCTCTCTCTCTCTCTCTCTCTCTCTCTCTCTCTCTCTCTCTCTCTCTCTCTCTCTCTCTCTCTCTAACCCTTATCATGCACTGTCTACAATCTCTTTCTTTTTCTTCTCTTCTCCTATCTTTCTTTCTCACACTCACCATCTCTCTCTCTCTCTCTCTCTCTCTCTCTCTCTCTCTCTCTCTCTCTCTCTCTCTCTCTCTCTCTCTCTCTCTCTCTCTCTCTCTCTCTCTCTCTCTCTTCTCTCTCTCTCTCTCTCTCTCTCTCTCTCTGTCTAACCTGTCTAACCCTTATCATGCACTGTCTACAATCTCTTTCTTTTTTTTCTTCTCTTCTCCTGTCTTTCTTTCTCACACTCACCATCTCTCTCTCTCTCTCTCTCTCTCTCTCTCTCTCTCTTTCTCTCTCTCTCTCTCTCTCTCTCTCTCTCTCTCTTTCTCTCTCTCTCTCTCTCTCTCTCTCTCTCTCTCTCTCTCTCTCTCTCTCTCTCTCTCTCTCTCTCACTCTCTCTCTCTCTCTCTCTCTCTAACCCTTATCATGCACTGTCTACAATCTCTTTCTTTTTCTTCTCTTCTCCTGTCTTTCTTTCTCACACTCACCATCTCTCTCTCCCTGCCTCTCTGTCTGCATTATTTTTCACTCACTCACTCTCTTCCTCTCTCTTCCTCTCTCATCCCTCCTTCTTTCGGCTCTAACGTCAGGTAGAGTAAGAAGACATATTCATGGTATTCATATCTATTTTCAGTTTTGGCTGAGCCTGGCCTTAACATCAGCGTGTGAAAATGGGAAAGGTCTTGCTTTTGACAGCTTTGCTACAATGCATGTTTAACCTTTCTAGCCTTAATGGCCCGTAATTTCAAAAGGCCTGTGATCCATCAACTTAACCTTGGCAAAAAATGTAGTGAGCCGTTTTGGCTCTTGCTATACTAAGTTGCCATTTTATTTTGCAGGCTACTTTATTATGTAATATTAAGATACACTGGTTCAGTAGATTTCCGTTGCTTTTTTATCTTGTTCTAATGTATTTACTACGCTTTGATTACAGTCAAACCTATTTCCACTGTATAGCCTTGCCATAGTTACTGTTTTGCCATAGCCTCCTTCAGTTAACCTAATTAGACACAGACTCCACACCTGTTCAGCTGCCAGAGGCACAGGAGACTCATCTGAGGACACTTCACTGCTTCCATCACACACACAAGTTGTCAAGTCAAGTTGATTAGTCACACAGTATACACATGATATACTGTGCATGGTGTACACAGTGTAACAAAACGCTTACTTGCAGATTCCCCACTCGACAATGCAACAACTTAGTATTCAGTATTTATTAGGTTACCAAGTAACAGCTGCAAATGCAGCAGTTACTCTTCCTGGAGCCCAAACCAGATTAACCCAATGACATCACAACAAAACAAGAGCCTACATCAAAAATAAAACAATACGTCACTTTATTACATCATTACTCCATTACTACAAATGTACAATACAATATTACAAATATTATAAAGTGTTTGTGTGTAGACGGCTCTATCGAGATCCATACAGTCACGGCTCTATCTAGTTCCATGCAGTCACGGCTCTATCTAGTTCCATGCAGTCACGGCTCTATCTAGTTCCATGCAGTCACGGCTCTATCTAGTTCCATGCAGTCACGGCTCTATCTAGTTCCATGCAGTCACGGCTCTATCTAGTTCCATGCAGTCACGGCTCTATCTAGTTCCATGCAGTCACGGCTCTATCTAGTTCCATGCAGTCACGGCTCTATCTAGTTCCATGCAGTCACGGCTCTATCTAGTTCCATGCGAAAATGAATTAAGTGAATAAAAGAGTACAAAACAATAAAAGCACAACTAATAAAAACAGGATAAAAATGTAACAGAAATGTAATACGAGACACTCAAATTAATGAAAGATATTTACACGTGTGCAAATGATTATTGTGCAGTAGAATAGTAGACATTGTGCAGTAGAAGTAGAATGATAGGAGTCCAGTAGCAGTAGTCATGAAGTGTGTGTAGCATGTGTGTGTCTGTGTCTGTGTGTGTGTGTGTGTGTGTGTGTGTGTGTGTGTGTGTGTGTTCGTGCCTATGTGTGACCGTGTGTACGTCAAATCAAATCAAATGTATTGGTCACGTACACATGGTTAGCAGATGTTAATGTGAGTGTAGCGAAATGGTTGTGCTTCTAGTTCCTACAGTGTATCAATATCTAACAAGTAATCTAACAATTCCCCAACAACTCCTTAATACATACAAATCTAAAGGGGTGGATGAGAATATGTACATGTAAATATACGTATGGATGAGCGATGGCCGAGCAGCTTAGGAAAGGTACAATAGATGGTGTAAAATATAGTACATACATGTGATATGAGTAATGTAAGATATGTAGACATTATTAAAGTGGCATTATTTAAAGGGGCAGAGCAAGAAAATGTTGTTGTGGAGGCAGTCAGTCCTGGTTCAAGAGTTGGCTTGTGGGTAAAAAATGTCTCTGAGCTGGGAGGTCCTGGACACGATGCTCTGGTACCGTCAGCCAGACGTCAACGAAGAAAATAGTCTGTGGCTGGGGTGAACTGGATAATTGATGATGTTGCAGGCCTTCCTCAAGCACCACTTGGAGTAGATGTCTTGTATTGGTGGGAGCATGGGTATAGGACCACCCAATGAAGGGCCTTGTGGTCATGTAAGGAGCAGTTTCCATATCGTGATGCAGCCCTCGATGGTGCAGCATTACAATTTGGAGAGGATCCGGGGGAGCATGCCGAACTTCTCCATACGCCTGAGGAAGTAGAGACGATGTTGCACACACAAACATGCACACACACGGACACACACACTCAAATGTAGGCTAACAAAACGAATGGCAATCCGTGGCATAGCACAGTTTCCTTGGGCTTCCCCTGAAAAGTCAGAGCAAGCCCCCCCCCCAACCCTCTGAAAATAATAATTATAAATCAAATAAAAATATATATATTTATGGGGCAGAGACAAAAATATGCAGTATTATAGCTAATCTCATATTCTATCTTAATCTATCAATCAGATGGAGCTGATAGTTTATGGTTGTTGTCACCATGGTGAATCCAATATTGTTTGTTTAACCCTTGTGTGGTTTTCAGGTCTGTGGGACCCATTTTCAATGTTTACTAAAAGAAAAAATTACACCATTAATTATTTTTTCAACCTGAGACTCATTGGCCTTGTCTCATTTTCTTTGAAGAATGTAAAATAACACATTTTCATTGAATGCACACTGTGCACCCCCCTACACATTTATATTACATATATGGTGTTCGGGTCCACTGGAACCGAGGGTAATAAAAGTGTGGAAAAGTGTGTGTGTAGGTGAAAACAAGTAAAAATTAAACAAAAAGTTTTGCTTTGTGCCTTCACTCTTTCTTCCTCCTCCCTGGGCCTGCTGTTTCAACATAACACCAATAACCTGTCTGTCTCCCTGCCTGTCTGCCTGTCTCCCACTTATCTCACAGTCTTTACCCTTTGTAGTGAGTGAAACTACAATGTCTTGCGGGAACCTGCACAATGTTCCAGTATTTTCCCACACTCTAACCCAGCCGGGTGCAAATTGAGGGAGGGACACAACAAATAAATAGCTTTGCATGAACATTTTTCCAATATGAGGATCATGTCTATTTCAATTCGGAGTCTGACAGAGAGTTGGAAGAAGAGGATGAGATTGACCCTCAGTCAGCCACGGGACCAGCACGTCAGCAGCCAGCCCCAGGACCAGCCCGTCAGCATCAAGCCCATCAGCAGCCGGCAGGAGGAGAAATATGGAATGAGCCACCCTGCATGGCTGTCAATGTGATAAGGATGGCGGTTACTCATGTGCAGAACATAAAGTCTTCTTTTGAACGGTTCATCCCAGACACCATCCAGAAAATCATTCTGAACTGCACTCATTTGGAGGGAAGGCGTGTTTTTGGAGAGAGATGGAAGGAGATGGACCAAACTCATTTACATACATACTTTGGGGTTCTTATCCTTCCTGGTGTTTTCAGATCCAACGGGGAATCCACAGAATCCCTGTGGGATGCAGAAACTGGCAGAGAACTTTTCCGTGCAACAATTTCTCTGGAAAACTTCCACATTATTTCCAGGATTATCCGCTTCGATAAACGAGACACCAGACCAGATAGTCGAGCTAGCTAAAATCAGGTCAGTGTGGGACAAGTGGGTTGACTGTGTTCCCCAGCGATTGGATCATCTCTAACCAATCAGCGTTTCAAAGCCAATGACAGATTTTCATAATGTTGCTTTACCCACGTGTTCTGGCTCTGGCCCAGTCCATTGGTATCTGGGACCAATCAGAACGGTTAGAATGTGTTTGCGTTCTAGGAATTGTCAGATCCAGACTCATTGAGGAGGAGAAACCAACCCGGTCACCCGGGATACAAGTCAGTATTCGATGTCTATTCATGTTTGAGGACATCGGGAGATTATGTGGAAATTGACCAATAGGGGCAACAGTGAGCACTGTTACCTTCAAGTAGGTTCCGGTTTTGCTGGGGCGTTGTAGCCGGGGATGGTGGATAGGCGTAAACATACGCCTCTGATTCCTAGGTTGCAAGTTTGAATCCAGTGATAGAACATTCAGAGTTAATGCCTGAACTTAACCCGAACCTTAAAAATGTGAAATGCCTAAACTTAACTTTAAACACTTTGAAATTTGACATTTAGAAACTTCACCTTAAAAATTTAGATGAACGTCTAATTCTGACGTGGGACTGTGAGAGCTAGTTGCAAGAAACGAACGTCCGTGGGCGTGGTGTAGCATTTGGCCGGGGCAAGGAGTGTGGCTAGCCAGGCAAATATTCTTATATATGTACAAAGGAAACGCATCAGTCACATAGACCTTTGTGAAGGCTGTTCTATCCCATTGAATGTGTGTGACCCAGCTCCTATGTACAAGTCTGTTCACACAGACATCAATACATTCTCTCCAGGATCCAAATTGCTTAACAAGCTGCCAATTAGGCTAGCAGTCAGCTGGCTGGATCAGCTGCCACACACATACACACAGTCGATTGTCATCTCTTGAGCCAATTACACAAGTCAATCACCTTTCTAGGGACTGAGAAAGGAGGTGAGCGAGGCTAAGGAAAGGGGAGGGGGAGAGGGGGTAAGGAGAGGGAAGGAAATGGACAGTCTGCTGCTACCGTGAGTGGATGGCTAGGTGGGGGGAGCAAGGAGTTTGAGGATAGGGGGTGGGTGCAAAGGGGGGAAAGAGAGGGGTGAGAAGGCGGAGGGAAGATGGGGAGCAGTAGATCTTTCCAAGAAAGGAGGAAAGGTTTAAAGGATTTCATTACGGTAAGCCAGACTGGAGGGAAGAGGAAGGAACATCTTAGAGTTAAGACAGTACCATGCTACCATCCAATATGTGTCCCAGAATGTTACAATAATATTACCATTCAATGGGCACTTTTATCCAAAGCAGACAAAGTTTTGGAAACATAACTTCGATATCTTTAGATTGTCAAACTGGGTCAGAGAAAATGGCTGCCCTTCCATGACATAATGTACCTAACCCATAATGCATTATATCAATGATTTACACTACCGTTCAAAAGTTTGGGGCCACTTAGAAATATCCTTGTTTTTGAAAGAAAAGCACATTATCAGCAACCATCACTCCTGTGTTCCATTGGCACGTTGTGTTAGCTAATCCAAGTTTATCATTTTAAAGGGCTAATTGATCATTAGAAAAACCTTTTGCAATTATGTTAGTACAGCTGAAAACTGTTGTCCTGATTAATAAAGAAGCAATAAAATCTGGCCTTCTTTAGACTAGTTGAGTATCTGGGGTATCAGCATTTGTGTGTTCGATTACAGGCTCAAAATGTCAAAAAACAAATAATTTTCTTTGTCTGTCTATTCTTGTTCTAAGAAATGAAGGCTATTCCATGCGAGAAATTGCCAAGAAACTGAAGATCTCGTACAACGCTGTGTACTACTCTCTTCAAAGAACTGCGCAAACTGGCTCCAGATACTCAACTATTCTAAAGAAGGACAGTTTTATTGCTTCTTTAATCAGCACAACCATTTTCAGCTGTGCTATACACCGTATTTCGGATCAATTTGATGTTATTTTAATGGACAAAACATTTTGCTTTTCTTTCAAAAACAAGTACAAGGACATTTCTAAGTGAAACTTTTGAACGGTAGTGTATATACTATACACTAGATCACTGACAGTGGGGGTGCCTCCATCTTCAAGTCAAATGAAATCAAATGAAATCAATTGGCACATACACATATTTAGCAGATGTTATTGCGGGTGTAGCGAAATGCTTGTGTTCATAGCTCCAACAGTACAGTAGTATCTAACAATTCGCAACAATACACACAAATCTAAAAGTAAAATAATGGACTTAAGAAATATATAAATATTAGATTGAGCAACTGAAATTGAGCATTGACTACAATACAGTAGAATAGAATACAGTATATTCATATGAGATGAGTAAAGCAGCATGTAAACATAATTAAAGTGACTAGCGTTCCATTATTAAAGTGGCCAGTGATTCCAAGTCTATATATATAGGGCAGCAGTCTCTAAGGTGCAGGGTTGCATAACTGGGTGGAAGCCAGCTAGTGATGGCTATTTAACAGTATGATTGCCTTGAGATAGAAGCTGTTTTTGAGCCTCTCGGTCCCAGCTTTGATGCACATGTACTGACCTCGCCTTCTGGATGATAGTGGGTTGAACAGGCTATGGCTCGGGTGGTTGATATCCTTGATGATCTTTGTGACCTTCCTGTGACATCGGGTGCTGTAGATATCCTGGGGGGGCAGGTAGTTTGCCCCCTGGTGATGCGTTGGGCAGACCGCACCGCCCTCTGGAGAGTCCTGCGGGTGCGGACTGTGTAGTTGCCGTACCAGGCTGAGATACAGTCCGACAGGATGCTCTCAATTGTGCATCTGTAAAGGTTTGTGAGGGTTTTAGGTGACAAGGCAAATGCCTTCAGCCTCCCGAGGTTGAAGAGGAGCTGTTGCGCCTTCTTCACCACACTGCGTGTGTGGGTGGACAGATCATTTCCATTCCAGATTGTCAGTGATGTGTACGCCGAGGAACTTGAAGCTTTCCACCTTCTCCACAAAGTCGATTTAGATGGCGCCGACAGATATGGGTGCTCTGCTTTTAGCTCCGTCTTGGCACTCCCCCAACATTGCAACAAATATTTTGGAAGCTTACAGCAATGCATTTATTAATATCTACATTGGCTTTTGCCACATTTATTCGGCTACAGAAACCTTAGTACATACTTTAAAATGGTATTATGTGAGCTAAACATACAAAAATATGAAGAAAATACATTTAAAAAAAAAAAGTCCTTAAAATGTATATTTTTGAAAGTTAAAATGTTACTGTCCCCAACACAACCACATTTTTTTTTGAATGCATTTAATTTTGTCCTTGAAAACACTCAAATACAGTAGAATTCCTATGGAGGACTGGTTCTTCTGGGGAGAGCCAATATGGCCGCCCGGTGTCTTCATAGCCTCTCATTGGCCAATACATAGCGTCTGCAACCCTGAGTTTATATACAGTATTGCATGATATCCAGTGTTAGCATGCTACCGTTAGCGACGTTAGCAAACCTGTTCAAAACATGACCATTCTATTTTCGTTCTTTTTCTTCATTACACTGATGTATGTGTTTTTAACGAGCTATATTTAACAAGTGGGATCGATAGTCGTTTTTATATTGTCTCTCACAACCGAGCACGCATCTGGTTCCATTCATCTGTAGGAGATGAGGACTAGTTTCCCTGTCTGTTTGGGTAATCCTGTCTTTGTATGGCCTTAATGAGATGCAAATCCACGTCCTAAAGTGATTTGCTTTCCCGTGTTTGAAATAATTATACCGACTGTGCCTTGGCTGAAAACCTCTTCAGTTTCGATTGGAACATGACTTTTGTGTCGTTGCGGCAGACATGTGCCTTGTTGTGAACCTCTAAATCCGGCTGGACTGTTTGTTTACCCCTGTTGAGAGGGATACGGAGAGGTAAAGCGGAGCCGTCGTGTCTTGGAGGGTAACATGGTTGTCAGGCGGCCAACAATGCAAATCTTTAGAGGACTTAAGATTTGCTAAGCTAGAACAAGTTCGCAATGGTATTTCAGTAGATTCTAAAAGAGGATTATTGTGTCACACGCATTCACACCAATATTCTATGGTCACATCAAATCACTGCTGTAAACAATGCAGATGTGTAGATGACCTCATTGCATTGGAATTGTAATGAATGTGACCATCGTTGTAGTCTCTTGAGTTGATATTACACGAGACAGTGCAAAAGAAAAGAGGTCTCTCCTTCTCTCTCTCTCTCTCTCTCTGCCTGGTGTCTCCCCATCCCAGCGAAACAGAGTGTGACGGTGTGTGTCTCCCGTCTGGCATATGGAGTGTGAGAGTCTGTGTGGGATGTGAATTGGTTCCGTGTGGGGGCCGTATTAAATGTAACGCTCGTGGTCCAAAGTCCACGGGTTCCCTTTACACCTTGTGATTAGAGGGCCTGGTGTGAGAAAGCAGGAGGTTTGTGTGTGTGTTTGTGAATTCCTACGTGCTTGTGTGTTTGCGTGTGTTAGAGAATCCATCACCTTAATCCCCTCTGGCCGGCGGTGCTCGGACTCCCGGGTGAGACAGAAAAGCGGAGAGGAGGAAAAGAGGTGGAGGAAAGGAGAGAGGGAACCAGGGAGGAGGAGCGGGGCTGTGCCCGACCGTGGCCTCAGAGACGTGACCAGACAAGGACAATCCTCTACCCGGCTCCGGCCCCCACGCCTGAAGAAGGCAGGCAACCAGGAAGGTAGGCTGGCCCTCTGCTTCACCTGTGGAACGGTTTAACTGGCCAACAACTGGGAGGGTAAAGAGTTGTCTGACCTCCCCCTCGTCTCCCCTCCTCCCACACAGACAGGGTGTGTGTACAGGAACACAAAGCAAGCCTTTTTTCTGACACACGATGTGACCAAACATACTCCTGGAACAAAGTCGCAGCAGGATGCTGTAAAGTTTGGTTCAGGCAGGCTGGGTCAAGGAGAAAGAGCAGAGGAACTAATACTACATGTGGAGAACAGTGGGAGACATGGGCTGGGAAGTCAATACGAAACACACACCTCCTACAGACACAGTGTGGCAGGCGAGATGCCAGTCCCTCAACTCACGCCACTGGGATGAGAGGCTGAGGGGCAGAGGGTTAAGGGGTGAACAAAAGAGAGGATGGAGAGATGAGGAGGAGAGTGGGTGAAGCAGGAGATGGATGAAGTTATGAGTGGATGGAGGGAGAGGAAGAGAATAAATGGGGTGGAGAGAGGCTGTGTGTGTGTGTGTGTGTGTGTGTGTGTGTGTGTGTGTGTGTGCGTGCGTGCGTGCGTGCGTGCGTGCGTGCGTGCGTGAGTGCGTGTGTGTTAGGTGAAGAGGTAAATGGGTGAGGTGTGTGCATCCGAGTCATAATCTTTGTGTCGAGCTCCGCCAGCTATTCCCAAGGAGAACAACCGTGTCATCTGTAGGATGTAGTACGTCTTGATCTTTACACTTCTGCTGAGTTATCTGGACCACGTGATGTTTACTTTAGCTGGGAATGTGGAACATGTTTACCGTTTCAACCACAATGGAAATCCTTACATTTTATACTGTGTTATCCTCAACAACAACAAAATGTACGCATTGCATCCACATGTGTGGTTGTGTTGTGTTTTTCAATTGGCAAATAAAACCAACCAAATCAAACAGGACGAGGTGTGTGTGTTTAAGGCAAATGGTCCATGACTATGAGTGGGAGACCAGTTAGGGGACGTCTGTGTGTTGGCAAACAGTTCTAATTCCTAATTCTATGGTTGGCACCAATCACCTAATAACCAGCTTTACCTGCTGTTCTCCTGGTGTTGAGCAGTTTACTGGTCTACTAACACCATGATGCACGCACACACGCACGCACACACACACGCACACACACACGCGCACACAGGGTTATCCTCCACCTCCGTGCCAGGCTGTTCAGGAAATCCTCATGTGATCCAGTGTCCCTATACAAACTCACTGTTTTACTAGCCTATTAGGCAAAGAGCTTTTACAGCTTTAGACTTGAATTGTATGATATAGATGATCCCTCTCCGTTATTCTTTCCTTTCTGAGTCTTGAACCTTTGTTCCTTGTGAGAAGTTCACCCGTACTGATATACTCTCTGAGTTACACCATACGGCTCACGAGAGAGAGAGAGAGAGAGAGAGAGAGAGAGAGAGAGAGAGAGAGAGAGCGAGAGAGAGAGAGAGAGAGAGAGACAGGAGAGAGAGACAAAGAGAGAGAGACAGAGAAAGAGAGAGAGAGAGACAGAGAGAGAGAGACAGAGAAAGAGAGAGAGACAGAGAGAGAGAAAGAGAGAGAGAGAGAGAGACAGAGAGAGACAGGAGAGAGAGAGAGAGAGAGGGAGAGGAAGAGAGAGAGAGAGAGAGAGAGGGAGAGAGACAGAGAGAAAGAGAGAGAGAGAGAGAGAGAGACAGAGAGAGAGAGAGAGAGAGAGAGACAGAGAAAGAGAGAGAGAGAGAGAGAAGAGAGAGAGAGAGAGAGAGAGAGAGAGAGAGAGAGAGAGAGAGAGAGAGAGAGAGACAGAGAAAGAGAGAGAGAGAGAGAGAAAGAGAAAGAGAAGAGAGAAGAGAGAGAGACAGAGACAGAGACAGAGAGAGAGAGAGAGAGAGAGAGAGAGACAGAGACAGAGACAGAGACAGAGAGAGAGAGAGAGAGAGAGAGAGAGAGAGAGAGAGAGAGAGAGAGAGAGAGAGATGGGCCTTGGCCTCCCTAACCTTTGCTATATTAATCAGTGCGTCTCAGTAGCAGGCTCTTGGCAGTGAAATCCAGATATTTTACCACAGAACATGAATTACAACCAGCAAATAGGTCATGTGTTGCTTCTGTGGACTCATGGTTAAATGTGCTCCCTCTTCAATGGAGATGAAACTATTTTGAAACTCATACATGAACATGTCGTGAGGCGATTGTTGTTTGTTGTTTATTGTGATGTCAGTTTGACTTGTGTAGAAGTGGAGTGTAGAAGTGAAGTGTAGAAGTGGAGTTTCTCTATAGTGAAATCTCTCAACGGGAAAAACGTATTGTATTTACAGATACAGTCCTTGATTTAGCAGGGAATTGCAACTACTTGGTGGACAGAGTTTGTGATATGACACCAAATCCCAAGACTTCAATAACACACACATAATGTGTGTGTCTATGCGCACAATAATCAGTCGAGGTGTAAAAAGTGGCCTGGGGGAGACTTGGCATTCTGAAGGAAGTTTAGGTTTGAACAAGTCGTTTCTTTGACTGATTTACTGTAGCTCTTCTGCACCTGGTCATCAGAGCGTGAAAAACCCTGCTGCTCCCAACCCAAGCCAAGCCTCATTGGCATCACACACCTCACACACCTGACACACACACACCTGATACATAGGCACACACGCAACACACACACACCTTACAGTAAGAAACACCTCTATTGTTGCGTGATGAATCTGCATCCTGGATTTACACTTCCATGCTGTAAGTCTCCATCTGTGGTACTCTACTTCCTCTCTCTACCTCTGTGGTACTCTACTTCCTCTCTCTCCCTCTGTGGTACTCTACGTCCTCTCTCTCCCTCTGTGGTACTCTACTTCCTCTCTCTACCTCTGTGGTACTCTACTTCCTCTCTCTCCCTCTGTGGTACTCTACTTCCTCTCTCTCCCTCTGTGGTACTCTACTTCCTATCTCTACCTCCTCTCTCTACCTCTGTGGTACTCTACTTCCTCTCTCCACTTCCTCTCTTTACTTCCTCTCTCTACCTCTGTGGTACTCTACTTCCTCTCTCTACCTCTGTGTTACTCTACTTCCTCTCTCTACTTCCTTTCTCTACCTCAGTGGTACTCTACTTCCTCTCCCTACTTCCTCTCTCTCCCTCTGTGGTACTCTACTTCCTCTCTCTACCTCTGTGGTACTCTACTTCCCTTCTCTACCTCTGTGGCACTCTACTTCCTCTTTCTCCCTCTGTGGTACTCTACTTCCTCTCTCTACTTCCTCTCTCTCCCTCTGTGGTACTCTACTTCCTCTCTCTCCCTCTGTGGTACTCTACTTCCTCTCTCTACCTCTGTGGTACTCTACTTCCTCTCTCTACTTCCTCTCTCTACCTCTGTGATACTCTAATTCCTCTCTCTCCCTCTGTGGTACACTACTTCCTCTCTCTACCTCTGTGGTACTCTACTTCCTCTCTCTACCTCTGTGGTACTCTACTTCCTCTCTCTCCATCTGTGGTACTCTACTTCCTCTCTCTACCTCTGTGGTACTCTACTTTCTCTCTCTACCTCTGTGTTACTCTACTTCCTCTCTCTACTTCCTCTCTCTACCTCTGTGGTACTCTACTTCCTCTCTCTACTTCCTCTCTCTCCCCTGTGGTACTCTACTTCCTCTCTCTACCTCTGTGGTACTCTACTTCCTCTCTCTCCCTCTGTGGTACTCTACTTCCTCTCTCTACCTCTGTGGTACTCTACTTCCTCTCCCTACTTCCTCTCTCTCCCTCTGTGGTACTCTACTTCCTCTCTCTACCTCTGTGGTACTCTACTTCCTCTCTCTCCCTCTGTGGTACTCTACTTCCTCTCTCTACCTCTGTGGTACTCTACTTCCCTTCTCTACCTCTGTGGCACTCTACTTCCTCTTTCTCCCTCTGTGGTACTCTACTTCCTCTCTCTCCCTCTGTGGTACTCTACTTCCTCTCTCTCCCTCTGTGGTACTCTACTTCCTCTCTCTACCTCTGTGGTACTCTACTTCCTCTCTCTACTTCCTCTCTCTACCTCTGTGATACTCTAATTCCTCTCTCTCCCTCTGTGGTACACTACTTCCTCTCTCTACCTCCGTGGTACTCTACTTCCTCTCTCTACCTCTGTGGTACTCTACTTCCTCTCTCTCCATCTGTGGTACTCTACTTCCTCTCTCTACCTCTGTGGTACTCTACTTTCTCTCTCTACCTCTGTGTTACTCTACTTCCTCTCTCTACTTCCTCTCTCTACCTCTGTGGTACTCTACTTCCTCTCTCTACTTCCTCTCTCTCCCTATGTGGTACTCTACTTCCTCTCTCTACCTCTGTGGTACTCTACTTCCTCTCTCTCCCTCTGTGGTACTCTACTTCCTCTCTCTACCTCTGTGGTACTCTACTTCCTCTCCCTACTTCCTCTCTCTCCCTCTGTGGTACTCTACTTCCTCTCTCTACCTCTGTGGTACTCTACTTCCTCTCTCTCCCTCTGTGGTACTCTACTTCCTCTCTCTACCTCTGTGGTACTCTACTTCCTCTCCCTACTTCCTCTCTCTCCCTCTGTGGTACTCTACTTCCTCTCTCTACCTCTGTGGTACTCTACTTCCTCTCTCTACCTCTGTGGCACTCTACTTCCTCTCTCTCCCTCTGTGGTACTCTACTTCCTCTCTCTACCTCTGTGGTACTCTACTTCCTCTCTCTACCTCTGTGGTACTCTACTTCCTCTCTCTACTTCCTCTCTCTACCTCCTCTCTCTACCTCTGTGGTACTCTACTTCCTCTCTCTATGTCCTCTCTCTACTACCTCTCTCTACCTCTGTGGTACTCTACTTCCTCTCTCCACTTCATCTCTCTACTTCCTCTCTCTACCTCTGTGGTACTCTACTTCCTCTCTCTACTTCCTCTCTCTACCTCTGTGGTACTCTACTTCCTCTCCCTACTTCCTCTCTCTCCCTCTGTAGTACTCTATTTCCTCTCTCTACCTCTGTGATACTCTACTTCCTCTCTCTCCCTCTGTGGTACACTACTTCCTCTCTCTACCTCTGTGGTACTCTACTTCCTCTCTCTACCTCTGTGGTACTCTACTTCCTCTCTCTCCCTCTGTGGTACTCTACTTCCTCTCTCTACCTCTGTGGTACTCTACTTTCTCTCTCTACCTCTGTGGTACTCTACTTTCTCTCTCTACCTCTGTGTTACTCTACTTCCTCTCTCTACTTCCTCTCTCTACCTCTGTGGTACTCTACTTCCTCTCTCTACTTCCTCTCTCTCCCTCTGTGGTACTCTACTTCCTCTCTCTCCCTCTGTGGTACTCTACTTCCTCTCTCTACCTCTGTGGTACTCTACTTCCTCTCCCTACTTCCTCTCTCTCCCTCTGTGGTACTCTACTTCCTCTCTCTACCTCTGTGGTACTCTACTTCCTCTCTCTCCATCTGTGGTACTCTACTTCCTCTCTCTACCTCTGTGGTACTCTACTTCCCTTCTCTACCTCTGTGGCACTCTACTTCCTCTTTCTCCCTCTGTGGTACTCTACTTCCTCTCTCTCCCTCTGTGGTACTCTACTTCCTCTCTCTCCCTCTGTGGTACTCTACTTCCTCTCTCTACCTCTGTGGTACTCTACTTCCTCTCTCTACTTCCTCTCTCTACCTCTGTGATACTCTAATTCCTCTCTCTCCCTCTGTGGTACACTACTTCCTCTCTCTACCTCTGTGGTACTCTACTTCCTCTCTCTACCTCTGTGGTACTCTACTTCCTCTCTCTACCTCTGTGGTACTCTACTTCCTCTCTCTCCATCTGTGGTACTCTACTTCCTCTCTCTACCTCTGTGGTACTCTACTTTCTCTCTCTACCTCTGTGTTACTCTACTTCCTCTCTCTACTTCCTCTCTACCTCTGTGGTACTCTACTTCCTCTCTCTACTTCCTCTCTCTCCCTCTGTGGTACTCTACTTCCTCTCTCTACCTCTGTGGTACTCTACTTCCTCTCTCTCCCTCTGTGGTACTCTACTTCCTCTCTCTACCTCTGTGGTACTCTACTTCCTCTCCCTACTTCCTCTCTCTCCCTCTGTGGTACTCTACTTCCTCTCTCTACCTCTGTGGTACTCTACTTCCTCTCTCTCCCTCTGTGGTACTCTACTTCCTCTCTCTACCTCTGTGGTACTCTACTTCCTCTCCCTACTTCCTCTCTCTCCCTCTGTGGTACTCTACTTCCTCTCTCTACCTCTGTGGTACTCTACTTCCTCTCTCTACCTCTGTGGCACTCTACTTCCTCTCTCTCCCTCTGTGGTACTCTACTTCCTCTCTCTACCTCTGTGGTACTCTACTTCCTCTCTCTACCTCTGTGGTACTCTACTTCCTCTCTCTACTTCCTCTCTCTACTTCCTCTCTCTACCTCCTCTCTCTACCTCTGTGGTACTCTACTTCCTCTCTCTATGTCCTCTCTCTACTACCTCTCTCTACCTCTGTGGTACTCTACTTCCTCTCTCCACTTCGTCTCTCTACTTCCTCTCACTACCTCTGTGGTACTCTACTTCCTCTCTCTACTTCCTCTCTCTACCTCTGTGGTACTCTACTTCCTCTCCCTACTTCCTCTCTCTCCCTCTGTGGTACTCTACTTCCTCTCTCTACCTCTGTAGTACTCTACTTCCCTCTCTCTACCTCTGTGATACTCGACTTCCTCTCTCTCCCTCTGTGGTACACTACTTCCTCTCTCTACCTCTGTGGTACTCTACTTCCTCTCTCTACCTCTGTGGTACTCTACTTCCTCTCTCTCCCTCTGTGGTACTCTACTTCCTCTCTCTACCTCTGTGGTACTCTACTTTCTCTCTCTACCTCTGTGGTACTCTACTTTCTCTCTCTACCTCTGTGGTACTCTACTTCCTCTCTCTACTTCCTCTCTCTACCTCTGTGGTACTCTACTTCCTCTCTCTACTTCCTCTCTCTCCCTCTGTGGTACTCTACTTCCTCTCTCTCCCTCTGTGGTACTCTACTTCCTCTCTCTACTTCCTATCTCTACCTCCTCTCTCTACCTCTGTGGCACTCTACTTCCTCTCTCTATGTCCTCTCTCTACTACCTCTCTCTACCTCTGTGGTACTCTACTTCCTCTCTCCACTTCCTCTCTTTACTTCCTCTCTCTACCTCTGTGGTACTCTACTTCCTCTCTCTACCTCTGTGTTACTCTACTTCCTTTCTCTACTTCCTCTCTCTACCTCAGTGGTACTCTACTTCCTCTCCCTACTTCCTCTCTCTCCCTCTGTGGTACTCTACTTCCTCTCTCTACCTCTGTGGTACTCTACTTCCTCTCTCTACCTCTGTGGTACTCTACTTCCTCTCTCTACCTCTGTGGCACTCTACTTCCTCTTTCTCCTCTGTGGTACTCTACTTCCTCTCTCTCCCTCTGTGATACTCTACTTCCTCTCTCTACCTCTGTGGTACTCTACTTCCTCTCTCTACCTCTGTGGTACTCTACTTCCTCTCTCTACTTCCTCTCTCTAACTCTGTGATACTCTACTTCCTCTCTCTCCCTCTGTGGTACTCTACTTCCTCTCTCTCTCCCTCTGTGGTACTCTACTTCCTCTCTCTACCTCTGTGGTACTCTACTTCCTCTCTCTACCTCTGTGGTACTCTACTTCCTCTCCCTACTTCCTCTCTCTCCCTCTGTGGTACTCTACTTCCTCTCTCTACCTCTGTGGTACTCTACTTCCTCTCTCTCCCTCTGTGGTACTCTACTTCCTCTCTCTACCTCTGTGGTACTCTACTTCCTCTCTCTCCCTCTGTGGTACTCTACTTCCTCTCTCTACCTCTGTGGTACTCTACTTCCCTTCTCTACCTCTGTGGCACTCTACTTCCTCTTTCTCCCTCTGTGGTACTCTACTTCCTCTCTCTCCTCTGTGGTACTCTACTTCCTCTCTCTCCCTCTGTGGTACTCTACTTCCTCTCTCTACCTCTGTGGTACTCTACTTCCTCTCTCTACTTCCTCTCTCTACCTCTGTGATACTCTAATTCTCTCTCTCCCTCTGTGGTACACTACTTCCTCTCTCTACCTCTGTGGTACTCTACTTCCTCTCTCTACCTCTGTGGTACTCTACTTCCTCTCTCTACCTCTGTGGTACTCTACTTCCTCTCTCTCCATCTGTGGTACTCTACTTCCTCTCTCTACCTCTGTGGTACTCTACTTTCTCTCTCTACCTCTGTGTTACTCTACTTCCTCTCTCTACTTCCTCTCTCTACCTCTGTGGTACTCTACTTCCTCTCTCTACTTCCTCTCTCTCCCTCTGTGGTACTCTACTTCCTCTCTCTACCTCTGTGGTACTCTACTTCCTCTCTCTCCCTCTGTGGTACTCTACTTCCTCTCTCTACCTCTGTGGTACTCCACTTCCTCTCCCTACTTCCTCTCTCTCCCTCTGTGGTAATCTACTTCTCTCTCTACCTCTGTGGTACTCTACTTCCTCTCTCTCCCTCTGTGGTACTCTACTTCCTCTCTCTACCTCTGTGGTACTCTACTTCCTCTCTCTCCATCTGTGGTACTCTACTTCCTCTCTCTACCTCTGTGGTACTCTACTTTCTCTCTCTACCTCTGTGTTACTCTACTTCCTCTCTCTACTTCCTCTCTCTACCTCTGTGGTACTCTACTTCCTCTCTCTACTTCCTCTCTCTCCCTATGTGGTACTCTACTTCCTCTCTCTACCTCTGTGGTACTCTACTTCCTCTCTCTCCCTCTGTGGTACTCTACTTCCTCTCTCTACCTCTGTGGTACTCTACTTCCTCTCCCTACTTCCTCTCTCTCCCTCTGTGGTACTCTACTTCCTCTCTCTACCTCTGTGGTACTCTACTTCTCTCTCTCCCTCTGTGGTACTCTACTTCCTCTCTCTACCTCTGTGGTACTCTACTTCCTCTCCCTACTTCCTCTCTCTCCCTCTGTGGTACTCTACTTCCTCTCTCTACCTCTGTGGTACTCTACTTCCTCTCTCTACCTCTGTGGCACTCTACTTCCTCTCTCTCCCTCTGTGGTACTCTACTTCCTCTCTCTACCTCTGTGGTACTCTACTTCCTCTCTCTACCTCTGTGGTACTCTACTTCCTCTCTCTACTTCCTCTCTCTACCTCCTCTCTCTACCTCTGTGGTACTCTACTTCCTCTCTCTATGTCCTCTCTCTACTACCTCTCTCTACCTCTGTGGTACTCTACTTCCTCTCTCCACTTCATCTCTCTCTTCTCTCTCTACCTCTGTGGTACTCTACTTCCTCTCTCTACTTCCTCTCTCTACCTCTGTGGTACTCTACTTCCTCTCCCTACTTCCTCTCTCTCCCTCTGTGGTACTCTATTTCCTCTCTCTACCTCTGTGATACTCTACTTCCTCTCTCTCCCTCTGTGGTACACTACTTCCTCTCTCTACCTCTGTGGTACTCTACTTCCTCTCTCTACCTCTGTGGTACTCTACTTCCTCTCTCTCCCTCTGTGGTACTCTACTTCCTCTCTCTACCTCTGTGGTACTCTACTTTCTCTCTCTACCTCTGTGGTACTCTACTTTCTCTCTCTACCTCTGTGTTACTCTACTTCCTCTCTCTACTTCCTCTCTCTACCTCTGTGGTACTCTACTTCCTCTCTCTACTTCCTCTCTCTCCTCTGTGGTACTCTACTTCTCTCTCTCCTCTGTGGTACTCTACTTCCTCTCTCTACCTCTGTGGTACTCTACTTCCTCTCCCTACTTCCTCTCTCTCCTCTGTGGTACTCTACTTCCTCTCTCTACCTCTGTGGTACTCTACTTCCTCTCTCTACCTCTGTGGTACTCTACTTCCTCTCTCTCCATCTGTGGTACTCTACTTCCTCTCTCTACCTCTGTGGTACTCTACTTTCTCTCTCTACCTCTGTGTTACTCTACTTCCTCTCTCTACTTCCTCTCTCTACCTCTGTGGTACTCTACTTCCTCTCTCTACTTCTCTCTCTCCCTCTGTGGTACTCTACTTCCTCTCTCTACCTCTGTGGTACTCTACTTCCTCTCTCTCCCTCTGTGGTACTCTACTTCCTCTCTCTACCTCTGTGGTACTCTACTTCCTCTCCCTACTTCCTCTCTCTCCCTCTGTGGTACTCTACTTCCTCTCTCTACCTCTGTGGTACTCTACTTCCTCTCTCTCCCTCTGTGGTACTCTACTTCCTCTCTCTACCTCTGTGGTACTCTACTTCCTCTCCCTACTTCCTCTCTCTCCCTCTGTGGTACTCTACTTCCTCTCTCTACCTCTGTGGTACTCTACTTCCTCTCTCTACCTCTGTGGCACTCTACTTCCTCTCTCTCCCTCTGTGGTACTCTACTTCCTCTCTCTACCTCTGTGGTACTCTACTTCCTCTCTCTACCTCTGTGGTACTCTACTTCCTCTCTCTTCCTCTCTTCCTCTCTCTACCTCCTCTCTCTACCTCTGTGGTACTCTACTTCCTCTCTCTATGTCCTCTCTCTACTACCTCTCTACCTCTGTGGTACTCTACTTCCTCTCTCCACTTCGTCTCTCTACTTCCTCTCACTACCTCTGTGGTACTCTACTTCCTCTCTCTACTTCCTCTCTCTACCTCTGTGGTACTCTACTTCCTCTCCCTACTTCCTCTCTCTCCCTCTGTGGTACTCTACTTCCTCTCTCTACCTCTGTAGTACTCTACTTCCCTCTCTCTACCTCTGTGATACTCGACTTCCTCTCTCTCCCTCTGTGGTACACTACTTCCTCTCTCTACCTCTGTGGTACTCTACTTCCTCTCTCTACCTCTGTGGTACTCTACTTCCTCTCTCTCCCTCTGTGGTACTCTACTTCCTCTCTCTACCTCTGTGGTACTCTACTTTCTCTCTCTACCTCTGTGGTACTCTACTTTCTCTCTCTACCTCTGTGGTACTCTACTTCCTCTCTCTACTTCCTCTCTCTACCTCTGTGGTATTCTACTTCCTCTCTCTACTTCCTCTCTCTCCCTCTGTGGTACTCTACTTCCTCTCTCCCTCTGTGGTACTCTACTTCCTCTCTCTACTTCCTATCTCTACCTCCTCTCTCTACCTCTGTGGCACTCTACTTCCTCTCTCTATGTCCTCTCTCTACTACCTCTCTCTACCTCTGTGGTACTCTACTTCCTCTCTCCACTTCCTCTCTTTACTTCCTCTCTCTACCTCTGTGGTACTCTACTTCCTCTCTCTACCTCTGTGTTACTCTACTTCCTTTCTCTACTTCCTCTCTCTACCTCAGTGGTACTCTACTTCCTCTCCCTACTTCCTCTCTCTCCCTCTGTGGTACTCTACTTCCTCTCTTTACCTCTGTGGTACTCTACTTCCTCTCTCTACCTCTGTGGTACTCTACTTCCTCTCTCTACCTCTGTGGCACTCTACTTCCTCTTTCTCCCTCTGTGGTACTCTACTTCCTCTCTCTCCCTCTGTGATACTCTACTTCCTCTCTCTACCTCTGTGGTACTCTACTTCCTCTCTCTACCTCTGTGGTACTCTACTTCCTCTCTCTACTTCCTCTCTCTAACTCTGTGATACTCTACTTCCTCTCTCTCCCTCTGTGGTACTCTACTTCCTCTCTCTCTCCCTCTGTGGTACTCTACTTCCTCTCTCTACCTCTGTGGTACTCTACTTCCTCTCTCTACCTCTGTGGTACTCTACTTCCTCTCCCTACTTCCTCTCTCTCCCTCTGTGGTACTCTACTTCCTCTCTCTACCTCTGTGGTACTCTACTTCCTCTCTCTCCCTCTGTGGTACTCTACTTCCTCTCTCTACCTCTGTGGTACTCTACTTCCTCTCTCTCCCTCTGTGGTACTCTACTTCCTCTCTCTACCTCTGTGGTACTCTACTTCCCTTCTCTACCTCTGTGGCACTCTACTTCCTCTTTCTCCCTCTGTGGTACTCTACTTCCTCTCTCTCCCTCTGTGGTACTCTACTTCCTCTCTCTCCCTCTGTGGTACTCTACTTCCTCTCTCTACCTCTGTGGTACTCTACTTCCTCTCTCTACTTCCTCTCTCTACCTCTGTGATACTCTAATTCCTCTCTCTCCCTCTGTGGTACACTACTTCCTCTCTCTACCTCTGTGGTACTCTACTTCCCTCTCTCTACCTCTGTGGTACTCTACTTCCTCTCTCTACCTCTGTGGTACTCTACTTCCTCTCTCTCCATCTGTGGTACTCTACTTCCTCTCTCTACCTCTGTGGTACTCTACTTTCTCTCTCTACCTCTGTGTTACTCTACTTCCTCTCTCTACTTCCTCTCTCTACCTCTGTGGTACTCTACTTCCTCTCTCTACTTCCTCTCTCTCCCTCTGTGGTACTCTACTTCCTCTCTCTACCTCTGTGGTACTCTACTTCCTCTCTCTCCCTCTGTGGTACTCTACTTCCTCTCTCTACCTCTGTGGTACTCTACTTCCTCTCCCTACTTCCTCTCTCTCCCTCTGTGGTAATCTACTTCCTCTCTCTACCTCTGTGGTACTCTACTTCCTCTCTCTCCTCTGTGGTACTCTACTTCCTCTCTCTACCTCTGTGGTACTCTACTTCCTCTCCCTACTTCCTCTCTCTCCCTCTGTGGTACTCTACTCCTCTCTCTACCTCTGTGGTACTCTACTTCCTCTCTCTACCTCTGTGGCACTCTACTTCCTCTCTCTCCCTCTGTGGTACTCTACTTCCTCTCTCTACCTCTGTGGTACTCTACTTCCTCTCTCTACCTCTGTGGTACTCTACTTCCCTCTCTACTTCCTCTCTCTACCTCCTCTCTCTACCTCTGTGGTACTCTACTTCCTCTCTCTATGTCCTCTCTCTCCCTCTGTGGTACTCTACTTCCTCTCTCTACCTCTGTGGTACTCTACTTCCTCTCTCTCCCTCTGTGGTACTCTACTTCCTCTCTCTCCCTCTGTGATACTCTACTTCCTCTCTCTACCTCTGTGGTACTCTACTTCCTCTCTCTACCTCTGTGGTACTCTACTTCCTCTCTCTACTTCCTCTCTCTAACTCTGTGATACTCTACTTCCTCTCTCTCCCTCTGTGGTACTCTACTTCCTCTCTCTCTCCTCTGTGGTACTCTACTTCCTCTCTCTACCTCTGTGGTACTCTACTTCCTCTCTCTACCTCTGTGGTACTCTACTTCCTCTCCCTACTTCCTCTCTCTCCTCTGTGGTACTCTACTTCCTCTCTCTACCTCTGTGGTACTCTACTTCCTCTCTCTCCCTCTGTGGTACTCTACTTCCTCTCTCTACCTCTGTGGTACTCTACTTCCCTTCTCTACCTCTGTGGCACTCTACTTCCTCTTTCTCCCTCTGTGGTACTCTACTTCCTCTCTCTCCCTCTGTGGTACTCTACTTCCTCTCTCTCCCTCTGTGGTACTCTACTTCCTCTCTCTTCCTCTGTGGTACTCTACTTCCTCTCTCTACTTCCTCTCTCTACCTCTGTGATACTCTAATTCCTCTCTCTCCCTCTGTGGTACACTACTTCCTCTCTCTACCTCTACTTCCTCTCTCTACCTCTGTGGTACTCTACTTCCTCTCTCTACCTCTGTGGTACTCTACTTCCTCTCTCTCCATCTGTGGTACTCTACTTCCTCTCTCTACCTCTGTGGTACTCTACTTTCTCTCTCTACCTCTGTGTTACTCTACTTCCTCTCTCTACTTCCTCTCTCTACCTCTGTGGTACTCTACTTCCTCTCTCTACTTCCTCTCTCTCCCTCTGTGGTACTCTACTTCCTCTCTCTACCTCTGTGGTACTCTACTTCCTCTCTCTCCCTCTGTGGTACTCTACTTCCTCTCTCTACCTCTGTGGTACTCTACTTCCTCTCCCTACTTCCTCTCTCTCCCTCTGTGGTAATCTACTTCCTCTCTCTACCTCTGTGGTACTCTACTTCCTCTCTCTCCCTCTGTGGTACTCTACTTCCTCTCTCTACCTCTGTGGTACTCTACTTCCTCTCCCTACTTCCTCTCTCTCCCTCTGTGGTACTCTACTTCCTCTCTCTACCTCTGTGGTACTCTACTTCCTCTCTCTACCTCTGTGGCACTCTACTTCCTCTCTCTCCCTCTGTGGTACTCTACTTCCTCTCTCTACCTCTGTGGTACTCTACTTCCTCTCTCTACCTCTGTGGTACTCTACTTCCTCTCTCTACTTCCTCTCTCTACCTCCTCTCTCTACCTCTGTGGTACTCTACTTCCTCTCTCTATGTCCTCTCTCTACTACCTCTCTCTACCTCTGTGGTACTCTACTTCCTCTCTCCACTTCGTCTCTCTACTTCCTCTCACTACCTCTGTGGTACTCTACTTCCTCTCTCTACTTCCTCTCTCTACCTCTGTGGTACTCTACTTCCTCTCCCTACTTCCTCTCTCTCCCTCTGTGGTACTCTACTTCCTCTCTCTACCTCTGTAGTACTCTACTTCCTCTCTCTACCTCTGTGATACTCTACTTCCTCTCTCTACCTCTGTGATACTCTACTTCCTTTCTCTCCCTCTGTGGTACACTACTTCCTCTCTCTACCTCTGTGGTACTCTACTTCCTCTCTCTACCTCTGTGGTACTCTACTTCCTCTCTCTCCCTCTGTGGTACTCTACTTCCTCTCTCTACCTCTGTGGTACTCTACTTTCTCTCTCTACCTCTGTGGTACTCTACTTTCTCTCTCTACCTCTGTGTTACTCTACTTCCTCTCTCTACTTCCTCTCTCTACCTCTGTGGTACTCTACTTCCTCTCTCTACGTCCTCTCTCTCCCTCTGTGGTACTCTACTTCCTCTCTCTCCCTCTGTGGTACTCTACTTCCTCTCTCTACCTCTGTGGTACTCTACTTCCTCTCTCTACCTCTGTGGTACTCTACTTTCTCTCTCTACCTCTGTGGTACTCTACTTCCTCTCTCTACTTCCTCTCTCTACCTCCTCTCTCTACCTCTGTGGTACTCTACTTCCTCTCTCTACCTCTGTGGTACTCTACTTCCTCTCCCTACTTCCTCTCTCTCCCTCTGTGGTACTCTACTTCCTCTCTCTACCTCTGTGGTACTCTACTTCCTCTCCCTACTTCCTCTCTCTCCCTCTGTGGTACTCTACTTCCTCTCTCTACCTCTGTGGTACTCTACTTCCTCTCTCTACCTCTGTGGCACTCTACTTCCTCTCTCTCCCTCTGTGGTACTCTACTTCCTCTCTCTACCTCTGTGGTACTCTACTTCCTCTCTCTACCTCTGTGGTACTCTACTTCCTCTCTCTACTTCCTCTCTCTACCTCCTCTCTCTACCTCTGTAGTACTCTACTTCCTCTCTCTATGTCCTCTCTCTACTACCTCTCTCTACCTCTGTGGTACTCTACTTCCTCTCTCCACTTCGTCTCTCTACTTCCTCTCACTACCTCTGTGGTACTCTACTTCCTCTCTCTACTTCCTCTCTCTACCTCTGTGGTACTCTACTTCCTCTCCCTACTTCCTCTCTCTCCCTCTGTGGTACTCTACTTCCTCTCTCTACCTCTGTAGTACTCTACTTCCTCTCTCTACCTCTGTGATACTCTACTTCCTCTCTCTACCTCTGTGATACTCTACTTCCTTTCTCTCCCTCTGTGGTACACTACTTCCTCTCTCTACCTCTGTGGTACTCTACTTCCCTCTCTACCTCTGTGGTACTCTACTTCCTCTCTCTCCCTCTGTGGTACTCTACTTCCTCTCTCTACCTCTGTGGTACTCTACTTTCTCTCTCTACCTCTGTGGTACTCTAC
>NC_056436.1:37525307-37532807 GCF_018296145.1 Oncorhynchus tshawytscha | reverse complement strand
CCTCCATGCCCTACCTCCTACCCTCCATGCCCTACCACCTACCCTCCATCCCCTACCACCTACCCTCCATCCCCTACCTCCTACCCTCCATCCCCTACCTCCTACCCTCCATCCCCTACCTCCTACCCTCCATCTCTTACCTTCTACCCTCTTTCTGTATAAGACAGTGAAGGTTGGCAGGCAAGGGGTGGAAAAGTGTATTTGTGTGTGTGTGTTTTGGTGGGTGGGGGTGGTATGCGAAAAATATTTTGATTGTGTGCATGCGGATGAGCATGTGCATGTGTGATTGAGAGAGGATTGGCTTATATGTTCAGATGGGCCTCGCAATCCTTTAATCCTGATAAATACCTATTCATGATACTCTGTGCTGATGGGCTCATTTTAATTCCGAATAGCTACACTTCCCAGTAAATAGGCTTCAGAATTGGATTGCGTAGATTACGGTTATCTACAAATCCTAGCAACATGCATGTGTGTAAGTGTGTGTGTGTGTGTGTCTGTCTGTCCCCACGCTTGTATGTGTGTGCATGTGTTTTTTTTTGTGTGCGTGAGAGAGACAGGTGTGTCACTGAGGGCCACAGCAGAGTTAGAGGACAGCGACTAGGGAATTAGAACACAACTCCAGTGTTCGCAGAACACAGAGGATCGCAGGGAGAAGCATTAAGTGTGTGCTGCTGGTATGGAGGGCTCAGATTGATGCACTCTCTCTTGTGAGGAGGAAGAGCTCAGGGGTAGTTCAGATCAAGACAATTTAGGTTCGTGGAGACGACACACTCAACACATTAATGTGTAGATAAACATGAGTGAAAGTACAGTCTGGATACATGAAAACCAACCCTAAGCGCTCAGTCGATATGAGAGAGAACAGAGGCATCTGAAGAGAATTGATTTGATCACGTCATCATTAGCTGCAAACAAAGTTGTTGGGATCTTATATAGTGAATTTCAAATGAACCGCTAGCCATGTCATCAACACTCATGGTTAACGCTTACGTAGCACATTTTGGAATGAGACTCTTCGATTTCTAAACTGTATCAGTGTCAACTGCTTTCTCTTTCTCTTTCCCCTCCCCTCCTCCTGTCTCAGCCAATGAATTAGCAGGCCCATTAACGGCAGGCCAAGCCATGTAACGCTTTGCACAGCTGACACCTGTGTGCATAAATCATTTCTTCATGAGAATCAGGAGCGAATTTGTAATTAGCAGGACTACGCTTAGCTAGTAATGACAGGGCCGCCATATTGGCCATGTGCTACAGTGACCTCTCGCCAGTGTTGCTAGCTTCACAATACCAGCAGTAGTATTCAAAACCACTCATTTCACAACTTCCATGAAGATCTTTGCACAGATTTTAAGAAGTGTATGTAATGTGCTCAATATTCAGTGTGCATGAGCATTTATATAGCTGTAGTTGTTTTTGGTAACATATTTTGTCAAAATGTCACTGTTTTCCTTTGCTGGGATCATGTGTGTGTGTGTGTGTGTCTGTGTGTGTGTGTGTGTGTCTGTGTGTGTGTGTGTCTGTGTGTGTGTGTGTGTGTGTGTGTGTGTGTGTGTGTGTGTGTGTGTGTGTGTGTGTGTGTGTGTGTGTGTGTGTGTGTGTGTGTGTGTGTGTGTGACAATGCCCTCTAGTAGTTTTGCACCTCTCCTGACCTTGAGAATATCAGTAGACTTGGGGATAATTTGGTGTAATACTCAGACAATATGTTGACTCTCCCTCAACGTGTGTGATGAAGGAATGTGAGAATGTGGTCTCACGTCTTTGTGGGAGGTTTCAGATGGAGCTAATGTCTCTTTTGTCTTACTCCTGCTCTGCTTCCTGTTTGCATTCGTCCAGGTTATTACCAGTTCTCAGCTCTCAACTTATCAACCCCAGAAAAGCCCCACACACCCCCTAAGTTAGAGTGGAGAAAATTAACCGTCTGCTGAACCAGCCGTAAATTCCGACTTAGCTTCTTGGAAAAAGACAATTTCAATTTCACCCTCTCTCCCCGCCTCCATTCAGTCTGCACACAGGAGCTTTCAGTAAGCTCCTGTGTGATTGGTTGTGTTGGGATAATACAACCCCGGCCTTTCCTCTGTCTGTAACAGAGAAACAATACTCCCATCAGAACCTTTACACCAGGATTATAGAACTATACAATTATAGAATTGCAGGATTGTAGAATTAGAAGTATAGAATAATGGAATTGTATCATTGTAGAACTATAGAATGATAGAATGGATCAGGGACATCATACGGGTGCATGTGTATGCTTTCCAATCCTGTTACAGGCCTAACTCTACGATCCTTCCGCTCTCCCTCTCACTGCCTATTGTCACACCGTCCAGACTCTAGTCTTTAAGAGGGAAACTCAAATTTAATTTGGGCCCATTATCTGGCCTGGCTAAACTGCTCACTGTGATGTGGCTGTGCTTTGTGTCAGTAAGCTGCTGAATGGGAGAGACTAGGTGGAGATCTTCCCTGTGTGTGTCTTCTCTCATCGTCTCTTAACTTGATTAATTATGGCCACGGTAATGATGGTGTGATGTATTGTCACGTGCGTGGGTGTTGTTTGACATGCTAGTGAGGTTAGCAGGAAATGACATTGAGCTGGATTAACTAGGAAGTACTAAATGCTGGTATGCAATGCAATGTACTCTGATTGGTCAGTTGGTTATCCAACCAACAAACTTTTGTGATAATGGTGAAAGCAATTCACACGCGTATGGACACACGCACGCACACACACACACACACACACACACACACACACACACGCACACACACACAGACACACACACCAGGAGACAGAGTAGAGAGGGGTAGCCGTGGCCCCAGCAGGTTTGATGTGATGACAGTGGACAAAGTGCTGGGAGCTTGGCTGTCAACCTGTCACTTACTGACAGATCTGCTGTTCAAATGCAGTCCAGGCAATGCCACAGAGAGAGAGAGAGAGAGAGTATGTGTGTGTGTGAATGCGTGCATATGTGAGTGTGTGTGTGTGTGTGAGTGTGTGTGTGTGTGTGTGTGTGTGTGTGTATGAGAGAGAGATCAAGTCATCAATACCAGTCATGATGTCTCACTCCTGTAAATCCAAACAGCATCAAGCAGTTGACCCAGTGCTGTAAATACACGGTATTGAATAATCATGTCTCTGGGCAGGAGAGGAAGAGGAGGAAAAGAGGAGAGAGGTAGTCTCAGCCATATGCAGTCCTCATGCTCCATTGAATATTATCTTTGTTTTGTGTGGAGATTATAGTGACCAGACTGACAGGCTGTCTGGGGCTAACCACTATGACAAGAGGATAAATTATTTTAGAAATCTCCTGTTAGGGCCTCTCTCTCTCTCTCTCTCTCTCTCTCTCTCGCTCTTACTCGTTCTCACTCTCTCTCATCCATTTCTCTAATACATCCTGAGTCACGCTGACAGCAGCATCGATTCAACTCTCCAGAAACCTTCAGGAAACTAACAAATCAAAATGCACACGCACACACACACACACAAATGTAACACAAGTGCACACACACACACCTGTGCTTGGCAGATTGGTCCATCAAAACATATCAGTAAGTTGTGAGAATAAGGTTATGAGACTTTCAGAATAGCCTTGATTTGAAGCTAGTGAGTGTGATCGAGGTGAGCAGGTTTTGAGTTGATGTCTTTATGAAAGGAAAAGAAAATACACAGCAATCATTTTAGAGTAAATTCACAGCGCAGTTCTCAGGGTTTGGGTTCAGTAAAAGGTTTTAGGTGGGTTGAGGTTTAGCTATAGATTTGAAGAACGAGTCGTTAAGTCTAACCAAATGAAATGTGATGCCTGATGTCTTTACAGAGTCAACAGAATACTTACTCTACCCAACTACAGATGGAATACCAGTCACAGACATGCATGCAAACACACACTCACACACACACACACACACACACACACACACACACACACACACACACACACACACACACACACACACACACACACACACACACACACACACACACTCACACTCACACGCACACCAGCACCTTTGGCTGACCCCTTTGAGCCAAGGATTCTGGGTAGATGGAGGATTACCTGCAGTCCTAGAGGGTGTGTGTCTGCGCGTGTACTTTTGATGTGTGTGTGTGATTTCCTGTGTGAAGAGAGCAGGATGAACAGATGGCATTAGGCTGACAGACACAGTGTGAGGTGAGACGTCTCCCACTGAACTTCAATACACACACACACACACACACACACACACACACACACACACACACACACACACACACACACACACACACACACACACACACACACACACACACACACACACGGGGCAGATTGGCCATCTGGCAATTCTGGCAAATGTCAGATGGGCTGAACCATTTGTTAGTTGGTGGGCTGGTGGAAATTGACATATACAAAATGGTGTTTTTTTTACATTAAAATATTACAAGGAAAAATATGACATGGCTAGCGGTCCAAGGGTCAGTTTAAGATGTTTGTGCAATTGAACTTTTGTACAAATCTATAATAAGCCTTTGCATGATCAAGAAGGGCTGGCCCAGTTTTCTGATAGGCCAAGGTCACGCAAACTCACATTCAAAGTCAAACGCGGCAGCAGCAACGAGACCTGCTCCGACTCTGTCATCAGTCAGACAGCCAAGATCAAGGAGCGTAAAGAACGGAAAAGGGTGCCGATAAACGTAGAAAAGGCACATTCTACATTGTCACTACTCAAAACGTCCTGTTGTTGGGGCAGCTAAAACCATGATTTGGTTCAACAGTACATTCCTGTAATGACAGTGTCTGCCCTGCCCCTGTGCCCTCACTGGGGGCTGCTGCTGTGATGAGTGAGCCCCCCCCCCCGAGAGAGAGAAATGCGTGCGAATCGTAAAACATTTCAAAATGCAATTGCGGGGACAAACACAGCTTTGTCCCCTTGCCCCTGTTTAAGACAGAGATGTGTGTCACGTTCTGACCTTTATTTCCTTTGTTTTGTATTTATTTAGTATGGTCAGGGCGTGTGTTGGGTGGGCAGTCTATGTTTGTTTTTCTATCATTTGGTTATTTCTATGTTTCGGCCTAGTATGGTTCTCAATCAGAGGCAGGTGTCATTAGTTGTCTCTGATTGAGAATCATACTTAGGTAGCCTGGGTTTCACTGTGTGTTTGTGGGTGATTGTTCCTGTCTCTGTCTTTGCACCAGATAGGACTGTTTAGGGTTTCACACGTTCCATGTTTATTGTTTTGTAGTGTTCATGTGTACATTTACATATTAAAAGAACCATGGACACTTACCACGCCGCATATTGGTCCTCTGATCCTTTTCGCCTCTCCTCTTCGGAAGAAGAGGAGGAAATCCTTGACAGAAACACACACCCAACTCGGACCAAGCGGCGTGGTAAACAGCAGCGACGACAGCAGCAACAACAGCGGCCAGCATCACAGGACTCCTGGACATGGGAGGAGATACTGAACGGAGAGGGACCCTGGGCACAGGCTGGGAAACATCGCCGTCCGAAATCAGAGCTGGAGGCAGCGAAAGCTGAGCGGCGGCGATATGAGGAGGCAGCACGGCAGTGCGACAGGTACGAGAGGCAGCCCCAAAAAATGTTTTGGGGGGGGCAGACGAGGTGTGGTACTAAGCCAGGTAGCAGACCTGAGCTCACTCCTCGTGCTTATTATAAGCAGCGCATTACTGGTCAGGCATCGTGTTATGCGGTTAAGCGCACGGTGTCGCCAGTGCGTGCCCATAGCCCGGTGCGCTATAGGGCAGCCCCCCGAGAGTGTCATGCGAGTGTGGGCATTTTGCCAGGGCGTATGGTGCCTGCTCAGCGGGTCTGGTCGCCGGTACGCAGTTTTGGTCCAGGTTATCCTGCGCCGGCTCTGCGTGCTGTGTCTCCGGGGCGCTGGGAGGGTGCAGTGCGTCCTCTGCCTGCGCTCCGCTCGTGCCGGGCAAATGTGGGAGTGGAGCCTAAGGGAGAGGTGCGTGTAGTAAGCACTAGATCTCCCGTGCTTACCCACAGCCCGGTTCAACCTGTGCCTGCACTCTGGAGGGTCCGGGCTAAAGTAGTTGTCCAGCCTGGGGAAGTGGTGCCAAGGTTGCGCACCAGAGCTCCAGTGCTCCCCCACGGCCCGGTCCTTCAGGTGCCTCCTCCTAACACCAAGCATCCTGAAGGTCTCCCCAGCCTGGTGGTTCCTGTGGCAGCCCCACGCACCAGGCTGTCTCTCTGTCTCCTCCCTGCAGGTGGTCCTGTCTGTCCGGCGCCGCTGCCGGAGTCTCCCGCCTGTCCGGCGCCGCTGTCGGAGTCTCCCGCCTGTCCGGCGCCGCTGCCGGAGTCTCCCGCCTGTCCGGCGCCGCTGCCGGAGTCTCCCGCCTGTCCGGCGCCGCTGCAGGAGTCTCCCGCCTGTCCGGCGCCGCTGCCGGAGTCTCCCGCCTGTCCGGCGCCGCTGCCGGAGCCTCCCGCCTGTCCGGCGCCGCTGCCGGAGCCCCTCTGCCCAGAGCAGCTGCCCCTCTGTCCCGAGCAGCTGCCCCACCTCTGTCCCGAGGAGCTGCCCCACCTCTGTCCAGTGGGGTCATTGAGAAGGGTGGCCATGGTGAGAAAGCCACGGAGGCGGACAATAAGGCGGACTAAGACAATGGTGAGGTGGGGTCCGCGTCCCGCGCCAGAGCCACCACCGCGGACAGACGCCCACCCAGACCCTCCCCTATAGGTCAAGGTTTTGCGGCCGGAGTCCGCACCTTTGGGGGGGGGGGTACTGTCACGTTCTGACCTTTATTTCCTTTGTTTTGTATTTATTTAGTATGGTCAGGGCGTGAGTTGGGTGGGCAGTCTATGTTTGTTTTTCTATAATTTGGTTATTTCTATGTTTCGGCCTAGTATGGTTCTCAATCAGAGGCAGGTGTCATTAGTTGTCTCTGATTGAGAATCATACTTAGGTAGCCTGGGTTTCACTGTGTGTTTGTGGGTGTTTGTTCCTGTCTCTGTCTTTGCACCAGATAGGACTGTTTAGGGTTTCACACGTTCCATGTTTATTGTTTTGTAGTGTTCATGTGTACATTTACATATTAAAAGAACCATGGACACTTACCACGCCGCATATTGGTCCTCTGATCCTTTTCGCCTCTCCTCTTCGGAAGAAGAGGAGGAAATCCTTGACAATGTGGCTCTCAGCTTTCTGTAGGCATCATTTTTAATTCTCAACCCTCAAGATTTAGCTCAATAGCAACTATTTTACAACCAAGATATTTGATTAGGCATTGCGATATGGGGCGTAGCGCGTGACAAATGGGTACCGGCCACTGTGAGGGTACAGGCCTATGGGTAGTAACCTCCAACTGCAAGGTTTTACAAAGACATTACACTTAGTGTTGGATGAATACATGGCTACTAGCAGTGGGTAGTATATTTAGAGTTAGCGATCTAGCTAATGTGTTCTGAGTGTCCACTTCCTCAGGTGTTGAACCCCAAATGAATGTGCCTATGATATCAGTTAGTGAACATAAAGATGGACACTGAGTGTGCAAAACATTA
>NC_056436.1:37515307-37517807 GCF_018296145.1 Oncorhynchus tshawytscha | reverse complement strand
ACAATTTTTTAGGGACTTCCTCTGATGGCAGGGAGTTTGGCCCCAGTGATGCACTATACTTCCATTAATTTTTTCAACTTGTAACAGGGGACCTTCAGACAAGTCTTGTGGGCGTCCTAGAGCAAAACAACTGACATTTGCGTATTCGTGAGAGTCTCACCTTTGCACAAATGGGTCATATTAGTGTGTAGCCCAAACTGTTCGGTCGCTACAGACAGAAGGTGGCAGATCGGTTGTACAGACTTCAGAGGAGTCCCAAGACTCTTGTGGCCAAACTATTCAGATGCCACAGACGATTTTGTCTGACGAACACCGCTCTAGCTCTGTCACCTTTTGAAGGATTGAGACGCATCCAAAGCAAAACACAGCTATCGCTAGCATGAACTGACAGAAGTTTATGGGGATGTTTTGATTATGCTAATTCCACTTCCGCGCGGGCGCGGACATCGACCTTAGGGGGTGTTTTAATACTGTTTAAAGCAGTTTAGCAGTCCTCCAGTTTAGTAGTCCTCCAGTTTAGCAGTCCTCCAGTTTAGCAGTCCTCCAGTTTAGCAGTCCTCCAGTTTAGTAGTCCTCCAGTTTAGCAGTCCTCCAGTTTAGTAGTCCTCCAGTTTAGCAGTCCTCCAGTTTAGCAGTCCTCCAGTTTAGCAGTACTCCAGTTTAGTAGTCCTCCAGTTTAGAAGTCCTCCAGTTTAGTAGTCCTCCAGTTTAGCAGTCCTCCAGTTTAGCAGTCCTCCAGTTTAGCAGTCCTCCAGTTTAGCAGTCCTTCAGAGGGCAGTTACATATCTCTAGTGTGAGGGAGAGACAAAATTAGAGGACTGGAGTTGTGCTTCTCTCTTTCTCTCTGGATATGTTTCTCCAACTCTCTCTCTTTCTCTCTCATATTAAGTTAATATAGATTGCGCTAGAGCCCAGTGCCGGGGCAGGCATGACAAGTCGAGTCAGATCTTTGCTCCTGATGCTTGTTTAGTTTGAGAGAGGCCTAGTTCCACCATGTTCTCTCTCTCTCCCCCTCTCCCCCTCCCTCCCTCCCTCCCTCCCTCCCTCCCTCCCTCCCTCCCTCCCTCCCTCCCTCCCTCCCTCCCTCCCTCCCTCCCTCCCTCCCTCCCTCCCTCCCTCCCTCCCTCCCCCTCCCTCCCTCCCTCCCTCCCTCCCTCTCACTCTCTCTCTCTCTCTCTCTCTCTCTCTCTCTCTCTCTCTCTCTCTCTCACCCTGGGCCACACAATGAGACTTCACCTTGACCTGGTCATGAGGTGACCAGACAAGCACAAAACGCTGCTATAAATAAAGCCCCTTGAGTGTGTGTGCACGTGTCTGTGTGTGTGTGTGTGAGGCCACGCTGGAGGCTGATCATATGCCTGCAGAGCACTGAATCTTGGAAGCGCTCTTTCAGAAGGGATTTGAGGAGTGTGGAGAGAGACTACCTTTCTCTGAGTCGACAGCAAGGTCTTTGGGCTAGGTGGAGAGAGAGAGAGAGAGAGAGAGAGAGAGATCTACTGGGTGAAATTCCACAGTGTGCCATCACAGCAGCAAGATTTGTGACCTGTTACCACAAGAACAGGGCAACCAGTGAAGAACAAACACCACTGTAAATACAACCCATATTTATGCTTATTTATTTTCCCTTGTGTACTTTAACCATTTGTACATTGTTACAACAATATATATATAATATGACATTTGTAATGTCTTTATTGTTTTGAAACTTCTATATGTCTAATGTTTACTGTTAATTTGTATTGTTTATTTCACTTTTGTATATTATCTACCTCACTTGCTTTGGCAATGTTAACACATGTTTCCCATGCCAATAAAGCCCCTTGAATTGAATTGAATTGAATTGAGAGAGAGAGAGAGAGAGAGTGAGAGAGAGAGAGAGAGAGTGAGAGAGAGAGAGAGAGAGAGAGAGACTGTGTGTGAGAGAGACTGTGTGTGTGAGAGAGAGAAAGAGAGAGAGAGAGATGAAGAGCAGAGAGAGAGTGAGTGAGTGAGTGAGTGAGTGAGTGAGTGAGTGAGTGAGTGAGTGAGTGAGTGAGTGAGTGAGAGAGTGAGAGAGAAAGCTGCATATACACACACTGATTGTCTTTAATTAGGGTTCTAGACCTAGCCAGGGTTTCAGCCTTGTAGACATGAGGGACACTAATGCCTGTGGAAAATGAGCCACACACACACACACACACACACACACACACGGTTCCATTGTACTGAGGCTGATTCAAGCCCACATCAGGTATTTGACATACATGTACTTGCATGTACTTGAAAAAGCTCTGGATGTTTTGGACCCTACTTGTCCTGATACTGATGTTTTCATATTTTCTTAATCCCGTCTTCCACCCGTCTTCCATCCTTTCACCCATCTTCCACCCATCTTCCATCCTTCCACCCATCTTCCATCCCTCCATCCATCTTCCATCCCTCCATCCATCTTCCATCCTTCCACCCATCTTCCATCCTTCTACCCATCTTCCATCCTTTCACACATCTCCCACTCTTTCAC
>NC_056436.1:37500307-37510307 GCF_018296145.1 Oncorhynchus tshawytscha | reverse complement strand
TGGTCATTATGGCCAAACAGTTCTATTTTTGTTTCATCAGACCAGAGGACATTTCTCCAAAAGGTGCGATCTTTGTCCCCATGTACAGTTGCAAACATTAGTTGGGCTTTTTTATGGCGGTTTTGGAGTAGTGGCTTCTTCCTTGCTGAGCGGCCTTTCAGGTTATGTCGATATAGGACTTGTTTTACTGTGGTATAGATACTTTTGTACCTGTTTCCTCCAGCATCTTCACAAGGTCCTTTGCTGTTGTTCTAGGATTGATTTGCACTTTTCACACCAAAGTACTTTAATCTCTAGGAGACAGAACGCATCTCCTTCCTGAGCAGTATTACGGCTGCGTGGTCCTATGGTGTTTATACTTGCGTACTATTATTTGTACAGAGGAACATGGTACCTTCAGGTGTTTGGAAATTGCTCCCAAGAATGAACTAGACTTGTGGAGGTCTACAATTCTTTTTCTGAGGTCTTGGCTGATTTCTTTTTATTTTCCCATGATGTCAAGCAAAGAGGCACTGAGTTTGAAGGTAGGCCTTGAAATACATCCACAGGTATACCTCCAATTGAGTCAAATGATGTCAATTAGCCTATCAGAAGCTTCTAAAGCCATGACATCATTTTCTGGAATTTTCCAAGCTGTTTAAAGGCACAGTCATCTTAGTGTATGTGAACTTCTGACCAACTTGAATTGTGATGCAGTGAATTATAAGTGAAATAATCTGTCTGTAAATAATTGTTGGGAAAATTACTTGTGTCGTGCACAAAGTAGATGTCCTAACCGACTTGCCAAAACTATAGTTTTCTGACAAGAAATTTGTGGAGTGGTTGAAAAACGAGTTTTAATGACTTCAACCTAAACTTCCGATTTCAACTGTGTGTCAACGTTCTCAGGTCCTTTTCAAACGTCCAGAATCAACATCGAATGGGCCCAAAGTCCTATTAAGACACTGTGTATTGGTGTTTCCTTTATTTTGGCAGTTACCTGAATATGAAACACAGAGAGAGGATTGATGGGAGAGCCCCTCGCACATGAAACACTCTATTTTGGGAAGCTGAGGGAGGGCTGAAGGTGGGAGGGCTGAAGGTGGGGATGATGACAAGACTCATTTGGGATGAAATTGATGTCACATCTTCTCACTGTCGGGAGCGTCTTATACATCTCCCGTGTGTGTGCGTGCGTGGGTGCGTGGGTATGTGTCTGTAACGCGGATATGTCTATTTAACATCCTTGCAAACACACACACACGCATGCACACACACACACATGTAAAAACACAGCATGCACAGAACAATACACACAGAAAAATACAAACATCAACACAAAGCAAAGAAAACACACACAAAGCAGAGAAAGCACACACACACACACATTGAAATGATGACGGAGTACATAATTACCCTGTTATCAATAGGGTCCTGTTACTTCCCTTATCTGGACCACTGGAGTGTGTCATTACGTTTCTCTGTGGCTCCATCTGTCTCACACACACACACACACACACACACACACACACACACACACACACACACACAAACACAGTACAGATGTAGAAGGGTAGAGGAGGAGTCAAAGTTTTAGATTGCCTATGACTGCCACCGCTTATACACCACAACATGTCATTAAGTATAGGACATCACGATAATGAAATGTGCTTTTATGATAGACGTTGTAAAATGAGTGACAAAAGTTGTTCAAACAACTATGAGGAATTTACTGTGTGTGTGTGTGTGTGTGTGTACAGTATGTGCGTGTGTGTGTGCGTGATATTTGAGGTCCACTCGGAGAGGAATCATAGATTGCTATGGTGACGATGCGGCAGTCTTGTGGTCAGAGAGCTGTCAGTCGGGAGAATACTATTCTGGGATGTCTCTCTCTCCCTCTCTCTCTTTCTTTCTCTCTTTTCAGCTCCATCTCTCTCTCTCTCTCTCTCTCTCTCTCTCTCTCTCTCTCTCTCTCTCTCGCTCTCGCTCTCGCTCTCTCTCTCTCTAGACTGGGTAACCTGAACTCACTACAGGAAGGAATCAATACCAGACCGGAAAGAGAACAGACAGACCCATGCAACTTCCCCTGACAGAGAGACCGAGAGATGCAGGAATGGAGGAATGGAGGAATGGAAGGGGAAGAGAGAGAGAGAGAGAAACGAAAAGGGTGATTATGGCAGAGAGAGGGGGAAGTGAGGAGAGAGGTAAATGAATAGGAGAGATATAATGGAAAGCCGATCTACCGTTGGATGCTGCCTTCTCCAATTGTTTTGTGTTTCACTGGATGGGTTTTATATTGTGTTTGAAAGCTGTAACCCCCTTTTATACATGCAAATTTACCCTAGGTACACACCCTGTATCTCTCTCTGTCTCTCTCTTTCTTTCTGTACTGGAGCACAAACACACACACACACACCCTGTATCTCTGTCTCTCTCTTTCTTTCTGTACTGGAACACACACACACCCAGTATCTCTCTCTGTCTCTCTCTTTCTGTACTGGAACACACACACACACACCCTGTATCTCTCTCTGTCTCTTTCTTTCTGTACTGGAACACACACACACACCCTGTATCTCTCTCTGTCTCTCTCTTTCTGTACTGGAACACACACACACCCTGTATCTCTCTCTGTCTCTCTCTTTCTGTACTGGAACACAAACACACACACACCCTGTATCTCTCTCTGTCTCTCTCTTTCTGTACTGGAACACAGACACACACACACACCCTGTATCTCTGTCTGTCTCTTTCTGTACTGGAACACAAACACACACACCCTGTATCTCTGTCTGTCTCTCTCTTTCTGTACTGGAACACACACACACACCCTGTATCTCTGTCTGTCTCTTTCTGTACTGGAACACAAACACACACACCCTGTATCTCTGTCTGTCTCTCTCTTTCTGTACTGGAACACACACACACACACCCTGTATCTCTGTCTGTCTCTCTCTTTCTGTACTGGAACACAAACACACACACCCTGTACCTCTCTCTGTCTCTCTCTGTACTGGAACACACACACACACACCCTGTATCTCTGTCTCTCTCTCTTTCTTTCTGTACTGGAACACACACACACACACCCTGTATCTCTCTCTGTCTCTTTCTTTCTGTACTGGAACACAAACACACACACACACACCCTGTATCTCTCTCTGTCTCTCTCTTTCTTCTGTACTGGAACACAAACACACACCCTGTATCTCTCTCTGTCTCTCTCTTTCTTTCTGTACTGGAACACAAACACACACACCCTGTATCTCTCTCTCTCTCTCTTTCTTTCTTTCTTTCTGTACTGGAACACAAACACACACACACCCTGTATCTCTCTCTCTCTCTTTCTTTCTGTACTGGAACACAAACACACACACCCTGTATCTCTCTCTCTCTTTCTTTCTGTACTGGAACACAAACACACACACCCTGTATCTCTCTCTGTCTCTCTCTTTCTTTCTGTACTGGAACACAAACACACACACACCCTGTATCTCTCTCTGTCTCTCTCTTTCTTTCTGTACTGGAACACAAACACACACACCCTGTATCTCTCTCTGTCTCTCTCTTTCTGTACTGGAACACAAACACACACACCCTGTATCTCTCTCTGTCTCTCTCTTTCTGTACTGGAACACAAACACACACACCCTGTATCTCTCTCTGTCTCTCTCTTTCTGTACTGGAACACAAACACACACACACCCTGTATCTCTCTCTGTCTCTCTCTTTCTTTCTGTACTGGAACACAAACACACACACCCTGTATCTCTCTCTGTCTCTCTCTTTCTGTACTGGAACACAAACACACACACCCTGTATCTCTCTCTGTCTCTCTCTTTCTTTCTGTACTGGAACACAAACACACACACACCCTGTATCTCTCTCTGTCTCTCTTTCTTTCTGTACTGGAACACAAACACACACACCCTGTATCTCTCTCTGTCTCTTTCTTTCTTTCTGTTCTGGAGCACAAACACACACACCCTGTATCTCTCTCTGTCTCTCTTTCTTTCTGTACTGGAACACAAACACACACACCCTGTATCTCTCTCTGTCTCTTTCTTTCTGTACTGGAACACAAACACACACACCCTGTATCTCTCTCTGTCTCTTTCTTTCTTTCTGTACTGGAACACACACACACACACCCTGTATCTCTGTCTCTCTCTTTCTTTCTGTACTGGAACACACACACACCCTGTATCTCTCTCTGTCTCTCTCTTTCTGTACTGGAACACACACACACACACCCTGTATCTCTCTCTGTCTCTTTCTTTCTGTACTGGAACACACACACACACACACACCCTGTATCTCTGTGTCTCTCTTTCTGTACTGGAACACACACACACCCTGTATCTCTCTCTGTCTCTCTCTTTCTGTACTGGAACACAAACACACACACACACACCCTGTATCTCTGTCTGTCTCTCTCTGTACTGGAACACAAACACACACACACCCTGTATCTCTCTCTGTCTCTCTCTTTCTGTACTGGAACACAGACACACACACACACCCTGTATCTCTGTCTGTCTCTTTCTGTACTGGAACACAAACACACACACCCTGTATCTCTGTCTGTCTCTCTCTTTCTGTACTGGAACACACACACACACACCCTGTATCTCTGTCTGTCTCTTTCTGTACTGGAACACAAACACACACCCTGTATCTCTGTCTGTCTCTCTCTTTCTGTACTGGAACACACACACACACACCCTGTATCTCTGTCTGTCTCTCTCTTTCTGTACTGGAACACAAACACACACACCCTGTACCTCTCTCTGTCTCTCTCTGTACTGGAACACACACACACACACCCTGTATCTCTGTCTCTCTCTCTCTTTCTGTACTGGAACACACACACACACACCCTGTATCTCTGTCTGTCTCTCTCTTTCTGTACTGGAACACAAACACACACACCCTGTACCTCTCTCTGTCTCTCTCTGTACTGGAACACACACACACACACCCTGTATCTCTGTCTCTCTCTTTCTTTCTGTACTGGAACACACACACACCCTGTATCTCTCTCTGTCTCTCTCTTTCTGTACTGGAACACACACACACACACCCTGTATCTCTCTCTGTCTCTTTCTTTCTGTACTGGAACACACACACACACACACACCCTGTATCTCTGTCTCTCTCTTTCTGTACTGGAACACACACACACCCTGTATCTCTCTCTGTCTCTCTCTTTCTGTACTGGAACACAAACACACACACACACACCCTGTATCTCTGTCTGTCTCTCTCTGTACTGGAACACAAACACACACACACCCTGTATCTCTCTCTGTCTCTCTCTTTCTGTACTGGAACACAGACACACACACACACCCTGTATCTCTGTCTGTCTCTTTCTGTACTGGAACACAAACACACACACCCTGTATCTCTGTCTGTCTCTCTCTTTCTGTACTGGAACACACACACACACACCCTGTATCTCTGTCTGTCTCTTTCTGTACTGGAACACAAACACACACCCTGTATCTCTGTCTGTCTCTCTCTTTCTGTACTGGAACACACACACACACACCCTGTATCTCTGTCTGTCTCTCTCTTTCTGTACTGGAACACAAACACACACACCCTGTACCTCTCTCTGTCTCTCTCTGTACTGGAACACACACACACACACCCTGTATCTCTGTCTCTCTCTCTCTTTCTGTACTGGAACACACACACACACACCCTGTATCTCTGTCTGTCTCTCTCTTTCTGTACTGGAACACAAACACACACACCCTGTACCTCTCTCTGTCTCTCTCTGTACTGGAACACACACACACACACCCTGTATCTCTGTCTCTCTCTTTCTTTCTGTACTGGAACACACACACACCCTGTATCTCTCTCTGTCTCTCTCTTTCTGTACTGGAACACACACACACACACCCTGTATCTCTCTCTGTCTCTTTCTTTCTGTACTGGAACACACACACACACACACACCCTGTATCTCTGTCTCTCTCTTTCTGTACTGGAACACACACACACCCTGTATCTCTCTCTGTCTCTCTCTTTCTGTACTGGAACACAAACACACACACACACACCCTGTATCTCTGTCTGTCTCTCTCTGTACTGGAACACAAACACACACACACCCTGTATCTCTCTCTGTCTCTCTCTTTCTGTACTGGAACACAGACACACACACACACCCTGTATCTCTGTCTGTCTCTTTCTGTACTGGAACACAAACACACACACCCTGTATCTCTGTCTGTCTCTCTCTTTCTGTACTGGAACACACACACACACACCCTGTATCTCTGTCTGTCTCTTTCTGTACTGGAACACAAACACACACCCTGTATCTCTGTCTGTCTCTCTCTTTCTGTACTGGAACACACACACACACACCCTGTATCTCTGTCTGTCTCTCTCTTTCTGTACTGGAACACAAACACACACACCCTGTACCTCTCTCTGTCTCTCTCTGTACTGGAACACACACACACACACCCTGTATCTCTGTCTCTCTCTTTCTTTCTGTACTGGAACACACACACACACACCCTGTATCTCTCTCTGTCTCTTTCTTTCTGTACTGGAACACAAACACACACACACACACCCTGTATCTCTCTCTGTCTCTCTCTTTCTTCTGTACTGGAACACAAACACGCACCCTGTATCTCTCTCTGTCTCTCTCTTTCTTTCTGTACTGGAACACAAACACACACACCCTGTATCTCTCTCTGTCTCTCTCTTTCTGTACTGGAACACAAACACACACACCCTGTATCTCTCTCTGTCTCTCTCTTTCTTTCTGTACTGGAACACAAACACACACACACCCTGTATCTCTCTCTGTCTCTCTTTCTTTCTGTACTGGAACACAAACACAAACACACACACACACACACACACACACAGACACAGACACAGACACACACACACACACACACACACACACACACACACACACACACACACACACACACACACACACACACACACACACACACACACACACACACACACACACACACACACACACACACACACACACACACAGATCACCTGGAGTCAGAGCTGACAGAGATGCGTTAAGGCAGAGAGCAGCGGCACTTTCACGTCTACATGCCTGAGCGCCCTACCGTGTGTGTGTGTGACTCCATGCCTGAGTGCCCAGCTGCCATCAACAACAATTACAGCAGTCAGCGTCCAATGCCTTCAGACAGGCTCAAGTACCCTGGCATCCCCTGTTTTCCCCTTCCCCCACCCTACCCCTTTCTCACAACAACCCCCACAACCCCTCACCACACACCCCTCTCACCCCCATAGTGCCTCCCTACCTCAAAGCTTCGCCCACCACCCTTCTCCCAACAAAATCCCCCTCCACACAGTCCCCCTAGTGTTAGTCTTCCACCCCCTGGCAGTCCTGGGCTTTGCTCTTTTCTCCCCTTTGTGTTGATTATTCCCTGGCTGTCAGAAAGTGACAGGGGAAGTGTATCGCTCACACCATCACACACAGACACACACACACACACACACACACACACACACACACACACACACACACACACACACACACACACACACACACACACACACACACACACACACACACACGGTGACAAGGGAAGTGTATCATTCCAATGCACCCCGTCTATCACCACTTTTACAGTTTCTTAGTTAATTAACCAACAAGGGGAGGAGGGGAGAGAGGGTACAGGAGGGTGAAAGAGAGAAGGAGGGCGGAGAGAGGAGGGGAGAGAGGGTACAGGAGGGTGAAAGGGAGAAGGAGGGAGGAGAGAGGAGGAGGGGAGAGAGGGTACAGGAGGGTGAAAGGGAGAAGGAGGGAGGAGAGAAGAGGGGAGAGAGGGTACAGGAGGGTGAAAGGGAGAAGGAGGGAGGGGAGAGGAGGGGAGAGAGGGTACGGGAGGGTGAAAGAGAGAAGGAAGGAGGAGAGAGGAGGGGAGAGAGGTTACAGGAGGGTGAAAGAGAGAAGGAGGGAGGAGAGAGGAGGGGAGAGAGGGTACAGGAGGGTGAAATGGAGAAGGAGGGAGGAGAGAGGGTACAGGAGGGTGAAAGGGAGAAGGAGGGAGGAGAGAAGAGGGGAGAGAGGGTACAGGAGGGTGAAAGGGAGAAGGAGGGAGGAGAGAGGAGGGGAGAGAGGGTACAGGAGGGTGAAAGGGAGAAGGAGGGAGGAGAGAGGAGGGGAGAGAGGGTACAGGAGGGTGAAAGGGAGAAGGAGGGAGGAGAGAAGAGGGGAGAGAGGATACAGGAGGGTGAAAGGGAGAAGGAGGGAGGAGAGAGGAGGGGGAGAGAGGGTACAGGAGGGTGAAAGGAAGAAGGAGGGAGGAGAGAGGGTACAGGAGGGTGATTGGGAGAAGGAGGGAGGAGAGAGGAGGGGAGAGAGGGTACAGGAGGGTGAAAGGAAGAAGGAGGGAGGAGAGAAGAGGGGAGAGAGGGTACAGGAGGGTGAAAGGGAGAAGGAGGGAGGAGAGAAGAGGGGAGAGAGGGTACAGGAGGGTGAAAGGGAGAAGGAGGGAGGAGGGAAGAGGGGAGCAGTGAGAGGATAAAAGGGACATTTTGGGGGCAGGGATGCAGTGTCTTGTGGGATATTGTTTCTCTCAGGGTGTCAGGACATTATGATTATCTTGTTAATTAGGGCTCAGTACTATACAGTTGCACTACTGTAACAGTAGCACACAGACATATCATCTTTCACGTCTTCAATACATTTTTAAAAAACAACGTATTTACTCTTTTCTATTTTCACAAGTACGTGGTGAATTGTCAAAACTCAGTACAAACCTCCAAATCGGGACGTGTAAAGCAACAAGTCACATTCTAAACCTGTTACTGTTTCATTCCTTTTTTCCTTCTTCTTGTTCTCACCACACAAACATTGACTCCAAATAGAAGTTTGCCGTGTGCAATACCAACGAGAACAGTGGTTTAATCGCCAAATCACAGCATACTGATCTCTTCTCACTGCAGTTATTTGATCTACCAGTTATTCCAATAGCAGAGAACGCACGAGACATGTTTCAAATCTCCTTTTGCTTTACACTCTCCCATGTGTGATCAAAAGGTGTCGTCACTGAAGGCATATCTCACAGCCATTGATGCAAAAAAAAAAAGAAGATGGTTCTGATCAGTGGAGGCTGCTGAAGGGGAGGACGGCTCATAATAATGGCTGGGACGGCGCAAATGGAATGGCATCAAACACATGGTAACCATGGAAACCATATGTTTAGACGTATTTGATGAACGTTCCACCGATTCCGCTCCAGTCATTACCAGGAGCCCGTCCTCCCCAATTAAGGTGCCACCAACCTCCTGTGGTTCGGATATAATTACACTGAAAGTGTACTGTAATCAAATGAAACAAATGAATCAAATGAAAGACACATTATGTTCAGCAGGCAGTAGTTCGCAGCGATCCTGTCTTAAGCATTTTGGCATTTTGGATATATCGACACCACAGTACATGTCTGTTCACGCACCTGGGGGAAAAAAACTTTTGGCATGGTGAATCATTGCATGCCTCATCCATGGCCCGAAAGGGGGTGGGGGGGTGGGGGGTACAGTCATGGGGATGGCAGTCATACACCTTCCATTTTGTATTGTGATCAGGTATTGTATTTTCCAGTATTGTACTGTACTTACCGGTATTTATTTGAGTGATCCTGTAGGGCTCAGTTACTGTCGTAAAGAGCATGGCGCTACGTCAGATTTATGCTTTCACTTCCCACTGGTGTCACATGCGAAAATGTGTGGACTCACTGTTGTCATTTTGGATGAAAGTGGCAGTTACATAAATGGCATATATTACAGTAGTACAGTATTGTATTGGCCAATACCAACACTGTAAAGCAGTGTGAAATCCCCCCATCAAACTGACCCCAGCAACTTCATTTTAGAGACTTGTTTACTGGGGAATGTGTTTGTTACATCCGGTGCATCTCCCATCTGGTCAATATCAAATTTATTCTAAATCCTCACAGTCATCATGAGGGTACATTACAGTATACATGTATATCAT
>NC_056436.1:37460307-37495307 GCF_018296145.1 Oncorhynchus tshawytscha | reverse complement strand
AATGGAAATAGGCTATCGCTTGTGTATCTTGGTTACTTTGACATTTACATTTGGTGAAAATTGTTCGTCAATTTCAGTTAATAGCCAATTTCAGTTAGTGAATTTCAGTTGATCAATTATGTCACTCTGGCTGTTGGAGCTATCTGTTGTATGGTGAACTTGGGCTTCATCAAGGTTTATTTGTGAGTAGATCTGGCTTTGATGTTAGCCAGTGCCCACTGGGCACAGACGTCAATTCAAAGTCTATTCCACGTTGCTTCAACATCATTTCATTGAAATGACGTGGAAACAACGTCATGCATGCACAGGCACACACGTATACACACATGTGGATGCGCACGCATGCACACACACACAAGCACTCTGGTCCCCTGGGAGCTTGATGCGGGCATTGCGTTACAGTTGTACCATACAGTCATGTTAACATCGAAATGGAGAGAGAGAGAGAGCGAGAGAGAGAGAGAGGGAGAGAGAGAGAGGGGGGGGACAGACAGACAGAAGAAACTGTAAAGCCAGTATTGTTTAGTTACTGTCACCCATTTCTTTCCCAGCACATGAATGTAAACTTTTTGTAATTGTAAACCCCGTCTTGTTAACTGGACTAAAACACATTCTCAATCAAAATCCATTGAAATGGTTTTTTTTTAAGGCTTAAACCATCAACAAGCCTACAATACAATTTGTCCATGTCTCTGTTAGCTTCTGGTTGTGTTGTTGCTAATAACACAGTATCATAAGCACACTGTACATCCCATGCTCTGATGGCAAAGAATCAAGTATGTTAACTCCCCTGACTATCTCTCGACAACAGCTACAGACAAACACTGACGAAGGAAGTGCCATTAGAGTGCATTTGAAACGTACATGATTCATCTCAGTCACTTGCAGGGTAAACGTGTTGGCTCACTGATGACTCTGCAACAGATGCCTAATGCCTTTGACACCATGATGCCATAAAGAGAGAAGCATGGAGGTGTCACTCTAAAGAGCTGCCTGTCAACTCATTACCGTAACAATTTTGGCAACACGACAGACACAGAGACAGGAGACCGAGAGGGAGAGAGACGGAAAAGGAGAGAGGAGAGGGAGAGATACGGAAAAGGAGAGAGGAGAGGGAGAGAGACGGAAAAGGAGAGAGGAGAGGGAGAGAGACGGAAAAGGAGAGAGGAGAGGGAGAGAGACTGGAAAAGGAGAGAGGAGAGGGAGAGAGACTGGAAAAGGAGAGAGGAGAGGGAGAGAGACTGGAAAAGGAGAGAGGAGAGGGAGAGAGACTGGAAAAGGAGAGAGGAGAGGGAGAGAGACTGGAAAAGGAGAGAGGAGAGGGAGAGAGATGGAAAAGGAGAGAGGAGAGGGAGAGAGACGGAAAAGGAGAGAGGAGAGGGAGAGAGACTGGAAAAGGAGAGAGGAGAGGGAGAGAGACTGGAAAAGGAGAGAGGAGAGGGAGAGAGACTGGAAAAGGAGAGAGGAGAGGGAGAGAGACTGGAAAGGAGAGAGGAGAGGGAGAGAGACTGGAGAAGGAGAGAGAAAAAGAAGAGGAGGAAAAGCAAAGAGAGAGAGAGAGAGGTCGACAGACGGGGAGAAAGAGCTGGCAGACGTTGCGGCAGCCTCTTAAGTGGAGGGTGAGGTTGTTTTCTTAGGTATGTCAGTATCAAATGAATAGCATTGATTAAAGTGCTAACCACTCCACGGCAGCTGTGCCTTTTGGCAGCCGGAGACTCTAGTTGGCACACACACACACAAACGCACTCACACACACATTCGACACTCACATACACAAACACATGCACACACACAGTCTTATTCCCATTGTTGTGCGTTCCTAAAGCAGAATAAATCAGACAACAGTCACCTTCCATCTCCTCCTGGATACTGTGTGTGTGTGTGTGTGTGTGTGTCCCGTTGGCTCTTTGAAGAGTTGGGATGTTCATTTACTCATAAACAAACACACAGACACCAGAGACCCCCTCCCTGCCCCCTGCTCCTCCTACATTACCCCCTGGAGACACTTTACGCCAGATGTACCCAATACCCCCCCCACACACACACACACACACGCACACACACGCATGCACGTATGCAAGCACATACGTACACACACACACACACACAACCCCCCTGAACCAAAACTCGCGGGACACAGAATTACACACAAGCCCTTAGCACCAAAACACAGAATCTATCCAAAAACATCCCATCCACAAATACACTTAACGAGATGATCCCAGGTGATCCAAAAACGGAACGTTATGGATCAACTAGTTGGCAGTTTATGAAAGGAATTCAGTACCAGTCACCCAAATATCTATCTCTGAAATGTATCATTTTGGGTGAGTGAGCATAAATAAAGGGGGAACCAAAAGTCCCCAGAGGGGATGTGTTTCTCCACAACACCAGTGGTGCGTTCAGCTCGAGTTGACGCGATGATGTGGGACCCATCTGTTGCTTTGCAGCCGTCATTTGAGGCGCAGCTTGGCGCCCCAGAAATTATACAGCCAATACCCTTTGCTCTCACTTTAAAGCCTTCATCTCTGGAACATGAAACAGAGCGACGCAGATAAGGCTTCAAACGCTACCTACCTTTAAAGGTGAAGCAGCAAAGGTGAGATGCATGGTAGGATCGTTTCTCAGGAGGGAGGACAGCTTGCTCAGCCGTTGTTGTTTACATCTGCACTAGCAGGAAAACAGTTTGTTTTTGTTGTTTACTCTAGATTGTTTTTTTTTACATAAAAAAAGAGATGGATTATGCTAAGCTATGTACATAAACAACTAGCATGGCAGGTTGTGGTCTTGGAAGTTTTTTTTCTCTCATCGAGTTCACTGTGTAAATTGTATACAAGGAAAAAGAAAGAAAGAAAGTCAGCGATAGACAGAGAAAGAGGAGAGAAAGCTTAAGAGTAATACAGAGGGAGAAAGGAGAGAAAGAGACAAAGAGAGAGAGAAAGCGAGAGGTAGAGTGATACATAGAGATGGATGAGAGGTGAGTTCTTAGCTGAGGGTGTGACTGGATAGAGAAACGTCATAGGGTGGTGCTGTGTAGAGTCGATAGTCATTCATCCATCCTACTGTACACTCTGTGAGTGGATCACCTCTGGACAACACCCAACATACTGTCTCTCTCTCTCTCTCTCTCTCTCTCTCTCTCTCTCTCTCTCTCCTCCCTTCTATTCTCCTACTCCTTCACCTCGCCACTGCTTTCTTCAACGACAACACATACCTTGTCCCCTCTTTTCTTCCACTCAACTCCCACCCCTTCCACCTCTCCTCTCTCTCTTCCGTTCTCCTACAAAATTGTAAAGTGCATAATTCGTGGCTCTGATCAAATTCACATTCCTATCCTGCAGAAATTATATCTGTGGATGGAAATCATTTCATTTCACACTGGGTATTAGATTTTTTTGGATTGTTTTATTAGTGAGTGTTCTGTGATACGCACAGCGGAGTGGACTTTATTTCTCCTAAATGTAACATCACAACAGATAAGTGAGGAACCCCCCCCCCCCTCTCATTTCAAACGCTCGGCTCCCGCCGTCGTTCGACAACTGTAATATAAGTGTCTAAATGTGTAGATGTAAAACCACGTCCGTATTCATCATCCCCAAGCATGAATATTAACTGCCTCTTAAAAAAAGAAGAAGAGAGCGACAGAAAGAGAAAATGACAGAATGAGAGTGGTTGCATTCATGTCTGTTTCAAAGGCTCTAGTGTTCCCTCTGCATGGCTGGCCTGTTCTACATGCTAATCAGCAGCTTCCTGCACTCTGCTCTGTTACGCCTAATTGTCTACAAATTATTCTCCGGCTAATGTATGCATGGCCTCCGATGATACACACACACACACACACACACACACACACAAAACACACACACACACGCACGCACACACACACAACACACACACACAAAAGGCACACACACGCACGCACGCAAAGGCACACACACACACACACACACACACACAAAAGGCACACACACGCACGCAAAGGCACACACACACACACACACAGGGCTCTGCCGCGAGCTGAATTGCAACATTTAAATATAGACTTGCAGTTCTATATTTAAACACACTTGACTCTCCCTGCTCGCGTCTCGTCGTAGTTAATGGCGTAGGAAAATTTTGATTTGGTTTTGTTTTGAGTAAAGCCTCTTTTGGAGGAGGATGGGTGTTATTCTACTCGGGTTGAAGACAGAGTGAAATTAGAAGCAGCGTTTTAATTACACGACGATTGTCTTCATTGATTGAATCCCACTCGTCCCCTCTGGGAATATGACAACAGAAAAACCCACAGCCGAGAGCGCTGCCTCGGGGACTTCACTCAATGCTGTGAACACACACACAGACACACAGAATGGTAACTTCACTCAATGCTGTGAACACACACACAGACACACAGAATGGTAACTTCACTCAATGCTGTGAACACACACACAGACACACAGAATGGTAACTTCACTCAATGCTGTGAACACACACACAGACACACAGAATGATAACTTCACTCAATGCTGTGAACACACACACAGACACACAGAATGATAACTTCACTCAATGCTGTGAACACACACACACACACACAGAATGATAACTTCACTCAATGCTGTGAACACACACACACACTGACACACAGAATGGTAACTTCACTCAATGCTGTGAACACACACACACACACACAGAATGATAACTTCACTCAATGCTGTGAACACACACACAGACACACAGAATGATAACTTCACTCAATGCTGTGAACACACACACACACAAGGAATGATAACTTCACTCAATGCTGTGAACACACACACACACTGACACACAGAATGGTAACTTCACTCAATGCTGTGAACACACACACACACACACAGAATGATAACTTCACTCAATGCTGTGAACACACACACACAGAATGATAACTTCACTCAATGCTGTGAACACACACACAGACACACAGAATGATAACTTCACTCAATGCTGTGAACACACACACACACACACAGAATGATAACTTCACTCAATGCTGTGAACACACGCACACACACACAGAATGGTAACTTCACTCAATGCTGTGAACACACACACAGACACACAGAATGGTAACTTCACTCAATGCTGTGAACACACACACACAGAATGGTAACTCACTCAATGCTGTGAACACACGCACACACACACAGAATGATAACTTCACTCAATGCTGTGAACACACACACACACACACAGAATGATAACTTCACTCAATGCTGTGAACACACACACAGACACACAGAATGATAACTTCACTCAATGCTGTGAACACACACACAGACACACAGAATGATAACTTCACTCAATGCTGTGAACACACACACAGAATGATAACTTCACTCAGTGCTGTGAACACACACAGACACACAGAATGATAACTTCACTCGGCACTGTGAACACACACACACACCCACACACACACAAATACATGCACAGTCAAACACACAGCACTGCGAACAAATACACACACACGTACACACACACACACACACACACCCACAGCTCTGTGAACACACACAGACCCACACAGGATGGTAACTTCACTCAGTCTTGTGAACATCCACATCCAAGATGTGATTCAGTACACAACTAGATGAATCAGTACTGGATCATTAGCAGTACTGAGGCCCTGTACCATTTGTCCAAATTTTAGCCTCTTTTCTCCCATACTAGGTGCATGCTTATTCCCCTCCTGTACTCCCTGTTCACCCACGCCTGCGTGGCCAAGCACAACGCCAACACCATCATTAGGTTTGCTGACAACACAACAGTGCTAGGCCTGATCACTGACAACAATGAGACAGACTATAGTGAGGAGGTCAGAGGCCTGGCAGTGTGGTACCAAGACAGCAGCCTCTCCCTCAATGTGAGCAAGACAAATGAGCTGATTGTGGACTACAGGAAAAGGAGGGCCGAACAGGCACCCATTCATCGACGGGGCTGTAGTGGAGCGGGTTGAGAGTTTCAAGTTCAAACACACCAAGACAGTCATGAAGAGGGCACGACAACACCTCTTCTCCCTCAGGAGACTGAAAAGATTTGTCATGGGTCCCCAGATCCTCAAAAACTTAGACAGCTGCACCATCGAAAGCATCCTGACCAGTTGCATCACTCCCTGGTATGGCAACTGCTCGGCATCTGACTGTAAGGCGCTACAGAGGGTAGTGCGTACGGCGAGTACATCACTGGGGCCAAGCTTCCTGACATCCAGGACCTATATACTAGGCGGTGTCAGAGGAAGGCCCCAAAAAAGATCCCCCCCCCCTGTTTTTACACTGCTGCTACTCGCTGTTTATTATCTATGCATAGTCACTTTTCCCCTACCTACACTACAGGTCATACGTTTTAGAACACGTACTCAATCAAGGGGTTTTCTTTATTTGTACTATTTTCTACACTGTAGAATAAAAGGGGATACATCACAACTATGAAATAACACATATGGAATCATGTAGTAACGAAAAAGTGTCAAACAAATCTAAATCTATTTTAGATTTTACATGATTTAAATAGCCACCCTTTGCCTTGATGACAATTTTGCACACTCTTGGTATTCTCTCAACCAGCTTAACCTGGAATGCTTTTCCAACAGTCTTGGAGGAATTCCCACATATGCTGAGCACTTGTTGACTGCTTTTCCCTCACTCTGCGGTCCAACTCATCCCAAAACATCTCAATTGGGTTGAGGCTTGGTGATTGTGGAGGCCAGGTCATCTGATGCAGCACTCCATCACTCTCCTTCTTGGTCAAATAGCCCTTACACAGCCTGGAGATGTGTTGCATCATTGTCCTGTTGAAAAACTAATTATAATACCACTAATTGCAAATCAGATGGGATGGCATATCGCTGCAGAATGCTGTGGTAGCCATGCTGGTTAAAGTGTGCCTTGATTTCTAAATGAATCACCGACAGTGTCACGAGCAAAGCACCCCCACACTTCCTCCTCCATGCTTCACGGTGGAAACCACACATGCCGAGATCATCCATTCACTTACTCTGCATCTCACAAAGACACTGCGGTTGGAACCAAAAATCTCAAATGTGGATTTCCACTGGTTTTAATGTCCATTGCTTGGGTTTTTTGGCCCATGCAAGTCTCTTCTTGTTATTGGTATCCTTTAGTAGTGGTTTCTTTGCATCAATTCAACCATGAAGACTCCTCATGAGAGGCAGTTTCATCATGGCGCTTGATGGTTTTTGCACTTGAAGAAACTTTAAACGTTTTCGAAATGTTCCGTATTGACTGACCTTCATGTCATAAAGAAATGATGGACTGTCAATTCTCTTTGCTTATTTGAGCTGTTCTCACCATAATATGGACTTGGTCTTTTACCAAATAGGGCTATCTTCTGTACACCCCCTACCTTGTCACAACACAACTGATTGTCTCAAGCGCATTAACAAGGAAAGAAATTCCACAAATGAACTTTTAAGAAGGCACAACTGTTAATTTAAATGAATTCCCGGTGACTACCTCATGAAGCTGGTTGAGAGAGAATGTCAAGAGTGTGCAAAGCTGTCATCAAGGCAAAGTGTGACTATTTGAAGAATCTCAAATCTAAAATATATTTACATTTTGTTTAACACTTTTCTTGGTTACTACATGATTACATATGTGTTATTTCATAGTTGTAATGTCTTCACTATTATTCTACCATGTAGAAAATTGTAAAATAAAGAAAACCCCTTGAATGAGTAGGTGTTCTAAAACATTTGACCGGTAGTGTACATGTACAAATTACCTTGACTAACCTGCAATTTTTTTAAAACTTTAGTTTAATCAGTAAATATTTTCTTAGCTCTATTTCTTGAACTGCATTGTTGGTTAAAGGGCTTGTAAGTAAGCATTTTGGCACATGTGACAAACACATTTGATCTGATTTGACTACTGTAACTTTGAAGGTGTTGCTTCGTTTCTTTTAGCCCTATTTGCAACCTGCATAAAATCTTAAACTTCAGCATCCAAATGGACCAGGCTGATCACAGTGATCTCTCCACTCACATCGATACAGGCCCATCCTTTCCTCCTTTTCTCCTCTTCCTGCCTTCCTGCCTCCTTCTTTCCATCCACAACATAATCATATTAATTTATACCCCCTATCAATTATGCATTCAGATTCTGCTGATAGCTTGTCACTTTCCATCCATCCCTCTTTGTGTGGAGCTGGTAGATAAATAACTATAGGAAGTAGATAAATACCTGAGTGTGTATCAGTCAGCCCGCCCAGCGTTGCATCAGGGAGGGACTGACGTCTCAACGAGTTGCTGGAGATTTAAGGGTTATTATAGGAGAGAGGGGGTCGGAGTGTGTGTGTGTGTGTGTGTGTGTGTGTGTGTGTGTGTGTGTGTGTGTGTGTGTGTGTGTGTGTGTGTGTGTGTGTGTGTGTGTGTGTGTGTGTGTGTGTGTGTGTGTGTGTGTGTGTGTGTGTGTGTGTGTGTGTGTGTGTGTGCGTGCGTGTGTGTGTGTGCGTGAATGTGTGTGTGTGTGTGTGGTGGGAGGAGTGAGGTGTCATATTCCAGACGTGTTCACGGAAAGAAGGTAGACAATCACGCTGGAGATGCAATTGTCTCCCTTGATGAGCCCTGTTGTTTTTCATCTCCTCATTTGTCAGCATGTGTGTGTGTTTGCGTGTGCGTGCGCGTGTGCATGCATGTGTTTGTGTGTGTGTAGAGTGAATGGTAATTCCGGCAGGACAGGGGAGTAAGTTACATTAGTGGTAGTCAGTTCTGGCTAACAGGGGCTTTAGCTGTGTCAGTGAATGCTGCTGCTCTGGGGGACACAGGCCAGGCGAGTCCCAGGCTTGTCCTGATCCGAGGCCTCATCTGTTTAAGTGTGTGCCATCTGGAGACAAAGTTAATGACTCTACGCTAGGCCTCCCATGCTAGAGAGAGAACTGTCTCATATCCCCTAACACATCGCTGGCCCTGCCAACACTGTAAGGTGACATCCTTTCCTTGTCTTCTTAATGAATGAAGAGACTACTGCCACACCCCTGACACACTGCTGGCCCTGTCACATTTACTGGGCTACATACCAATACGTTTAAACTGTTTTGCCTATTCGTCTCCTTGCCCTTCGTAATAGCTGACACAATAAACTGAATGGGTGTATCTCAATACTGTTAAACAGTTTCCTCTCAATGCTTCATATACTTAACTCATACCGTGTGATGTCAACAAGAAGAGAAGAGATAAATAAAATGCTATAGTGACTCAGGGATTAGTTCTCTCTTCACTGCCCGGAAATGTAATCTTTTTCATGTACTTTATTTTCATGGCTATTTTTGTCCGCTTCCTGGTAGGTTTTTACTTTATTCTTATCTTTCTTGTCAAATAATTCCCTAAATAAATGATTTGTCACTTAGGCTAATCATTTTATTCCCAGTTTATCTATAGCCTTATCCTTACAATTTAGTATAAAGCATCAACGAATAGACCGAATAACGGTATGAATATACTCTATATATACAAAAGTATGTGGACACCCCTTCGAATCAGTGGATTCGGCTATTTCAGCCACACCCGTTGCTGACAGGTGTATACAATCAAGCACACAGCCATGCAATCTCAATAGACAAACATTGACAGAATAATGGCCTGATATTAGGATGCCATCTTTCCAACAAGTCAGTTCGTCAAATTTCTGCCTTGCTAGAGGTGCCCCAGTCAACTGTAAGTGCTGTTATTGTAAAGTGGAAATGTCTAAGAGCAACAACAGCTCCGCCGCGAAGTGGTGAGCCACTCAAGCTCACAGAACAGGACCACTGAGCGCTGACGAACGTAGTGTGTAAAAATTGTCTGTCCTCGGTTGCAACACTCACTACAAAGTTCCAAACTGCCTCTGAAGCAACGTCAGCGCAATAACTGTTCGTCGGGAGCTTCATGAAATGGGTTTCTAAAGCCAAGCTGTCGCACATAAGATCACCATGTGCAATGCCAAGCGTCGGCTGGAGTGTTGTAAAGCTCACCCCCATTGGACTCTGGAGCCAACTGTAAAGTTTGGTGGAGGAGGAATAATGGTCTGGGGCTGTTTTTCATGATTCTAGTTAGGCCCCATAGTTCCAGTGAAGGGAAATCTTAACGCTACAGTGTACAATGCAATTCTAGACGATTCTGTGCTTTTAACTTGGTGGCAACAGTTTGGGGAAGGCCTTTTCCTATTTCAGCATGACAATGTCCCCCGTAAACAAAGCGAGGTCCATACAGAAATGGTTTGTCGAGATCGGTGTGGAAGAACTTGACTGGCCTGCACAGAGCCCTGACCTCAATCCCATCGAACACGTTTAGGATTAATTTTAACACCAACTGCGAGCCAGGCCTAATTGCCCAACATCATTACCTGACCTTACTAATACTCTTGTGGCTGAATGGAAGCAAGTCCCTGCAGCAATGTTCCAACATCTAGTGGAAAGCCTTCCCAGAAAAGTGCCGCTGTTATAGCGGCAAAGGGGGGACCAAGTCCATATTAATGCCCATGATTTTGGAATGAGATGTTCGAGGAGCAGGTGTCCACATACTTTTGATCATGTAGTGCATATGCCTTATGAAATCAATGCTTTTAATGCTTGCAGAGACAGTGGTAGCAACTCTAGCGGTAAACTCTCTCTGTCGCGCTCTCTCTCCCCTTTTCTCTATTTTCTCTCTCTCTCCCGGGCCTAACGTTAGGTAACAGAGATCAGGTTTCTATACAGGCCCATAGAACGGAGCGCATCAATTAATTTCCGAATGCGAGGCAATCTGACCCGATCCCAAGTTGTGGGATTCAGCACTATATTATGTTACAGAAGATTGAGAGGGACAGAGATATTCAACACCTTTCGCTGTAGTCCGTGGCACTGCAAAATCAGAACGGGGCAAGACGCATTTCCGACGCTGCATTCTGCGATTCTTTGGATTAGGAAATGTAGGCTTTGCAGTGTGAGCGTTAGCACTCTCACAGGCACGCGCACGCATACACACATCATTAGTAACTGTGAGTGTAGCAGAATGTGTCATTATACATTGAATTATTTCGTTTTTTATTTTGTTTTGTAATAGGCTAGTAACGTTTCTCAAACCGACGTCTTATGACGGAGACGGGTGTCATTCAACATAAAAAAAACATTTCAACAGTGGCACTTATCGTAAAAAAAAGTGTGTTCATAAAGCAAGCTAAACAATCACCAGACAGAGAGCAGCCTAATGTTATTTGCAGTCAGATATTTGACTGTATCATAGGCTCTGTAGGCTATCTGTTCTTCCACTGTGTGTGGGAGAGGAGAATAAAAGTGTCTCGAGGCACCAATGACACGGAGAGGTCACCGGGCGGTTGATGAAGTGGTTGGCGCGTGTTGACGTTGTGGAAGCCCCCTGCACGAGACGAGCACTTTTAGATAAAGTGGTGATTGGGGCTCCAGGGAGCGCTTTGCTCATTCCTGCAATAACCCCTTGCATAAAGGATACAGAGATTGAAGAAAAAGAAAAGAAAGAAATAGAATAGCAGAAGGTTGAAAGTTACTGAACATAAGTAGCCTACCTCCTTTCCTGTGAACAGCAAGGATCTGCTCAGGATGGTGCAACGTTACAGAACGTTGAAGATAGACAGGGCCGTCCCTAGGCATAAGTGGGCAGTTTAGGGCCGCCGGCCGCTAGGGGGCCCCGACCCCTAAATAATAATAATTTATAAATAAACAAATATTTATAAAATATTCATATGAAGCCAGGTGAATATATATATATATATATATATATATATATATATATATATATATATATATATATATATATATATATATATACACACACACACACATGTATTCTATTATTCTCAACAGTAAATTGACACCCAGATTGAGTTCCTAATCTATATATATGTGTGTGTGTATATATATATATATATATATATATATATATATATATATATATATATATATATATATATTAGGAACTCAATCTGGGTCTCAATTTACTGTTGAGAATAATAGAGTACATAAGGTGCAGTTTCTAAATTTGGTTGTGTATCAGCAGTTACTGATATTCACTCAATTAGCCCATGTTAGCAATCATTTTTGAGATGAGTGAATTAGTCTAACCAGCTATCTAATCGTGTAGTAATCATGGCCGAATTACAGAACATATACAAAGGACACATGCCCAGAGGCCCTGACCTCCAGGGGGGCATTGATTTTGTTAGTTACTCTCACTCAGATATCATATTGCTGTAACATGGCATAGGTCAAGGCAAAATGTGTAGAATTTCTGGAAATTAGCTTTAAAACTGCAAACATTTCTCTCCACCCATGTCAAAATGTGTAGAATAGCAGGAAATGTACTTTAAAATGTACCAATTTTTCTATCCGCTGTCAAGAGGGGGACCATTAAAATGCTTTGCCCGCTAGGTGGCAAAATCTCACTTAGTGCCCCCAAATCCCTAGGGCCGGCCCTGACGATACACATATATTGTGTAGAACAGATTGTTTGTCATGTAGAATAGGGAATCTTGTCATGTTTATTTATTTTATTTCTATCTGCAACGTTCACCTGGCTGAAAACGCCCCAGATGACTGAGGCAAGTCCGGGGAAACTACAGAAGAGCCCTTCAGCACCATGGACAGTTCCACTCTCATCACAGCCACTAGAATCAGAAAAAAATGAAACAGTTCGGAAAGTAATATTTAAAAACCCCAAAATGCAGAATATTTCAACATGAGAATCCATTTATAAGAGGCTAATTCATTTCAGATACGTGATTCATTTAGGTTTTTCTTTTTTAAATTGATAAAAACCAGAGTGGCAATTCACTATTGCCTGCTGAAGAAAAAAAAGTCAAATGGGAACTTTTTTACTAAGCTATAGGTCTACTCGAAAATAATGTGCACACTTTTTTAAATCAGTATAAGTAGGCTAGTAAAATAACTCATGTTGCACTTATGACTTCATGTGTGAGATATTAACGGAAATGTGTTTTATTAGGCTAAAGATGTTCAAAAGGCAAACTAAAACATGCGACTCCGAAATGCAATTATTCTAACCACCTGCCGTCTGTCTCCTGGTAACAACTGAAGACAATAACAAGTGAGAAATGTATTTAAAGATAAAGATTTTACACAATATACTAGATCATCATAACTTTCATCCGTGTCACCTGCGTGAGGTGACATGTGTCACCACCGCCATAAAAACCCGCCATAATTGCCGCGCCTGCTGTCAAGGACATGGCTCGCGCTGGATGTTCTATTATCCCGCGCTAATAATCGTCAATATCCTAGAGCAAGCTGTGCGTGTGTGCGCGCCTTGCGTGCATGCTCTATCAAAATACAATTAGTCACGTGCTGAAATTAGTGTTAAATATATTATAATTGCATTGAAAAGTTCAAATAAGTCAAGAATGGAAATGAGCTACCCTCAGCAAGCATGTTTATGAAGGAACATTAACAACAGATATCTCAAATGTCCCCGCTACTAGTCCAAAAGAAAAGCCTTCTATATGTGCTCAGCGGGACATGATGCAAAGAAATAAAATATTTCAATCAGGATCTTTCAATGCAGGAACTTTTTTTCTCTCTCCTTTTTAACTCGATGAATCATCTGCATGTCACAAACAGCCGCTTTTCCCGCGCTCTGCGCCAGGTGGAATAATCCTTTGGCGGCCTTTTGTTATTAGTTTATGGGCCATGAGATTAGGTATGAATATGAAACACAGAAACACACCCGCCAACATTAATCACCCGCCAAACCTGTGGGAGACACTCACATCCCCACATTCTCCAACCCTGAGACTATACATGTATTACTAATGTGTGTGCGTGTGTGTATGAGAGAGAGAGAGAGAGAGAGAGAGAGAGAGAGAGAGAGATGTTCTGCTGTGGTGGGAGTAGCCATACTTTTTCCGAATCTTTTTTTCTTTTCTTTTTTCTTTGTGAACAATAACGAAACTTAGATATTATAATTTCATAACACATATTTTGTAGGCTCATAACATTACAAATATTTTGTCAGAAGTGTACTGTTGTATTTTGCATAATGGTTGATGAAAGCCACAATAAATGGAGGGACTATAATTGATTCACATATGTCGAGGTTATGAAATAATTAGACATCTTTTTTTTATACTAACTTAGCTGGTCAATGATTATTTCAATGTCAATTTTATAGGCTATAATTTGCGTGTTGGTAGGCTATTAGGCTACTCTGATTTAGTAGCTTATGTCAAAAGTAGGCTCGCCTAACTGTCGTTCAGGATACCCCCTCTTTCATTAACAGTGACTTTCAGATCAAGGTGAACCAGAGAAATGTCCCGTTAAAAATACTTGCAGAGTTAGTGAAAGATCAACATAATATCAGATCTACAGTTTCAGATAACTAGCCTACAGGCTACTAAACAGATTTATTGTACTCTATTTCAATAGGCCTACGCGTATTTTTCACCGAGGCCTAGTCGGGACAATCTACCCTCTACCATGTATCTGCCCGCTATCTACACGTGCCAATACCGTCACTCGTGTTGACAGTTACCCGCAGGGCTCCGGTCCCACCCGCGTGCCCAGAGCAGCGGAAACCCGTCACCGAATAATTCCCGCGACAAACACCTGTCAACGGAAACAGATCCACTCTGATAACATGCGCCTGTCAATGGCGGCTCCCGAGGTAAGGTTCAATTTTTTGCTGACATCTGTTTGTCTCAGTAGACACACACACACACACACACACACACACACACACACACACACACACACACACACACACACACACACACACACACACACACACACACACACACACACACACACACACACACACACACACACACACACACACACACACACACACACACACACACACACACACACACACAAACACACACTAGTAGTAGCATATTATTTAGTTACTTTCAAATAGATAGGATAGGAAAGGTGATTTGAAACACACGTTTATTCTATTTTTAGAGACATGATATAATGAAACTTTTAACTAGGGATTTTGTGTTGGAGTCCTTAGCAATTTTTGACTGATTTACAAAAAAAAACGTTTGTTGTGATGTGTGTATTTGCACTGAGGGAGACGTGTTTGGTTACATTGTGGCAACCAAACACGCTTCATGACATCTTAATTACCAAACGAGTTGACGGGCGCACTGTGTGAACGATAGACCACTATGTGGGCGATGCTATCACTGTTTCAATGTGTGAGGTGCGTGTGTTTTAGCCGGAGCTGGTCAGTCTCTGTCGCTGGAGAGTGTGACATTAAAGGACCCTAAAGTCATGCCTCCTTGTCGTCCTAATTCCTCTTTGTGTTCATGTCACATGTTCGCTCCCGTGCTCCACTGTGTGCAACGCGTTCTCTCCAATCCCGTTTTGTACACTGGCCGGGGCTTATGCGTTGGTTGCTGGCTGGTTACTGACTGGTATCTGTGACATCTACTTCGGTGACAGAGACCACCTCACATTTTACATTAACATTAACATATATCTACCAACTAAGTGAGTGTTGCTTAGTTTCGTTCCTGCAAATAAAAGTCTATATCACAATGTCAAAGAAGAAGCAAACTCTTCTACTCCCAATAAACCACTTTTCCATTTTCATGACACGAATTAGTTCATAAACATTTTCAACTAGCTGTGTATCCGTGGAGTATAGAGGGGCACCCCGTCTGCCCAGAGAGAGAGAGAGAGAGTGCGAGAGAGATGAGAGGGGCTCACGAATCCGTCCTATAGCCGCGCAAAAATCATGCCTTCCTATCTATTTTGTCCCCGTTTGCCATCAAAAAAGTTATCTATTTATAGTCTCCCCTCTCCCATCTCTCGTTCTCTCCCTCTGTCTGTCTGCATTAGAAAGCACCCGCAGGCATCCCTAATCCTGAAGCCCGCGACCCTTACAGATTGAAGCCCCACAACGCAAAGCGCTGCTCGAGACCCGAAGCAATCACCGCCCAGGCTGGCTCGCGCTCAGAGCGACCAAAGAAGAAGAAAAAGCCATCACCAACCCCAGAACCTCAACCCCTCTCCGACCGCCGCAGCCCAGTCCACTAATATACTACTCAGAGGTGAAACCAGGCGAGCATGTGAGTAACCAGGATCATTATACGTTTATGGTTGGTAGAGTCAGATTATGTTTAGTGAGGGAGTGAGTTAGTTAAAACCATATGTTGGTCAGAGTTGGCGTCACTTTTACATCAACACGGGGCTAATTAGCCCCAAAAGGCATCACAGGCTTGCCAAAGGCGCACATACCCATACGCGCGCACACAGTCACGCACGCGTACGGACACACACATACACACACGCACACGCACACACACACACACACACACACACACACACACACACACACACACACACACACACACACACACACACATATGCCGTGGAAATAGCCTATATCAGATTTACAACAATATCGCTTAGGCATATAGGCTACACAAACTAGGCTATCTATTTTTAGAGGTTGGGGGTATTCTAAAAAGTAAAGAAAAAGTAAAGAAAATATTAAAGCTGTTAAACGTAGAATGATGTTTTACTGAAAGCTCTATATTCAACTCAACGGAGCGGGCTAGTTAGAATGTTGACTGGCCTTAATCGTTCGGCCCATGCAGTCAGGACCGTGCCTGCCGCGTGCAGTTTTGGGAGATTTATAGATTTGCTTTCGCGCGCCATTGAATTATCTCGCAGGTTGCATTAATCCGGGTGATTACATTTGATTTAATTTTCATAATAATTAAAGTGAACCATCACTAAAATGAAAAGCTGCGGTGGGGGTGGAGTGGCGGGGGGGGGGGTGCGTCAGATGAAAGGGGCTGCTGTGGTATTTGTGCACGCGATGGCTCCAGCTCAGCGCTCCCGGTGCGAATCCTGATTAAGTGATTAGATTGATAGGTGGAAGGGCCGGTAGACAGAAATGATTAAATTAGCATATCACAAATGCCTTGTGCGGCGCCGAAAATCACGGTTACCTGCAGTGGTGCAAGCCGTTCTGTTGCCGGTCGTGTGGCTGTGAATTCCCCAGCCCCGAGATTAAACGATGTAAGACCCGTGTGTGTAATATCTGCATTAGGTGGCAGCAAAGATACAGTACTCTCTATACAGTGGCCTCTCTCCCTTTTCCTTCCTCTCTCTGCTTCTCTCTCTCTCTCTCTTACTCTCAAAAATAGACAACGCCACGCAAGAGAATACAATTTCCAGGGAGCAGGTTTAAAATATAACCTCGTACAATCTTATATGCAAAATAATATTTAAAAAAAAAAAAACACAAAAAAAAACATTACAGACAAAAGTGTAGCCTATAATTTATAATAATGTAGAATTACACATCTACACGAGGAGAAACATTTGAGAACAGTGTAGTCAATGATGGCAAAATAGGCCGTCATGATTGAAGCAGCACGGTCAGTGTGTCATTCGAAGAGTGAGCTCTACAGAGTTGACCGGGAGAAAAGATCTGTACAATGAACTAATCGAATCAAATGTGCAGTGCGGTTTGCATGTTAATGCGATGGCATGTCAATAGCATTTAAAGGTGTCAGCTCCCTCATACGGAGACGGATGGCTCCACACTTACGTTTCAAATCCTGCACAGCTGCAAGTTAAACGAGCTTTTCTGAAATAGAAAAACTTCAATACCTATTCAGACGGAGCACTGCGACTGACGGAGCGCCATAGCTGCCTGACCTCAAAGGCAAATTGCGACACATTGATGTTGTTGTTGTTTTTAATCGATATGAGTTTTATACTGTAACGTTAGATTGGCAAACGTGTAATAAAGCGCATAGAGAGACTGTGAGTACTTGTCTGAAATCGATGTGTAGACCTAATGCCACGCAGAGGACAATGTGACTTCTAGACTCATAACAGTTTAACAGCGACAAGAGCATGTCAATAGTACGTATAGGCCTATTGTCCTCCCTCCAACAATTAGGTATATTTGCACTGATGCTTATGAATACCATTTTTATATATATATATATATAGATATAGATATAGATAATAGTTATCAGTCCATTTTTCAAGTGAAACTCAAAAAAAGACTGATTTTTCAACGTAAACATTTATGTAGGCTAAATATATAGGTTGTATTTGCCAGATTTCAGAGGGATCCATACTCAGTTTGTCAGAGCGTGTTTTCAAGCGGAGCTGTCCATGGTGCTGAAGGCATCTCCTAAACTGCAGTCCAAGCTCGTCATCCGGGCCACGCTCAGGAGGGCGCAAAATTAGAACGTTGCAGAAGGAAATACCATGAATAGAGCTGACAAGATGGTATACTGGTACTCTACTTGTCAGAGAGGCTTGTCTGTTCTACACAATATATGCACCTGAATGTTCGACCATCGCTGTGCATGAATGCTGCCCCGGAGTATCAGCTCTTAATATGCGTTTACACTTAAGAAACACTGTTTACAGTCTATCTACCAACACAATGGTTTTATTTGATTAAGTCTTATCCTATGGGCCTATCCCTATCCTTAAAAAAATGCTGTCCCTATGGTGATTGTGTGAATAGTGTAGTATGTGTACAGAACAGTGTCTTGGTCCAGTTTGATAGCCTATGTGTTTGAGCAATGGGTCCCACTCACCCCTTTTAATATACTTCTACTTCTAGTATCTATAACCGTTGCTGTTGTTTTCAGTCTCATCATCATCCTCAATATCAGCCAAGCAGTTTTAATTTAATTTTGAAGACGTAAAGGAAACATGTCATCCTTTAGGAATGAATAGCACATAGTGTTTCTCCCACTTTGAGAGGAGTGCAGGAGGGCACTGATTGTCCTAGCTCGGTTTCTCTCGGCCCTGTTTTTGGGATGATTTACCGAATAAATAAAGCTAAGATCCAATTAGTCTTAAGTCTAATAAATTAGTAATAAATTCAATCAACAGGATATTAAAGGATTAAGATTCATGGTTTAGGTCAGGGAAATAGATTTCCTGCAACTCCATTATTAGTGCAGAGGCATAAATAAATCGCCATGGCGATCCCAGGGGCGATATCATTACAGCGTAAACAAAGCACACTCTGTAGCCATGACACTGAATAGTGACAAGGTGGTAGGGGGCAGAACATAGTCTGCGTACAGGGAGAGGAGGGGAGTGTGTGTGTGTGTTTGTGTGCAGTAACCCAGGGGTGTAGTGTGTGTTTAGGGATGGCTTGGGTGTCACCTAATGGCCAGGGCTCTTGAGGAATGGACAAAGTTAAGGGTTAACACTAGGCTCCTGTCTCATCTCTCCAAGCCAAGCCGCTGTCGATCTAAAACAATACTGGAGCTGCTATATCTGTCTGTACCTCCTGTACTGGCGTCAGTCAGCCCCTGCCCCCCCCTCATCCCTGGTGCTTTCATTCATTCTCTGGAGCTCTAACCTGTGTGACCTCTCAGAGTAGGTGACTTTCCTCCAAGTCCCAGTCCTGTAGAAGTCTCAGAGTAGGTGACTTTCCTCCCAGTCCCAGTCCTGTGTGACCTCACAGAGTAGGTGACTTTCCTCCCAGTCCCATAGAAGTCAGAGCTAGAGAGATAGAGCTCCATGCCACAGATATGAGCAGATTTTCCCCCTCGTCAGCACTAAAGTGTGTGTGGATCCTGTTGCATTCGAGTCATCCAGTCCTCCGACTGTGTCTGTGTGAGATTGATTGTTGGGGGTAAATTAGGAGCGGGGCTGTTTTTGGGAGGTGGGTTACCGCGTCCTCTTCCTGTTCTAAGAAAGAACTGACACCCTACCTCACCCTGCTGTATCATTAGACTGAACTGTTTACAGAACACAGATCTAACTTTATTGGCGCTCTGAGAAGTTGGAGGAATTAGTGTTGGCTTTCAATAGTTAATGTTAGTTCTGTTGTGATGTCTTTCACATCCTATCCACGTCCCCTTTGGGTCGCTATACCTGTTCAGAATAACATGATGTAATGGTTAGAGTATATCGGAAAGGTTTAGATTCTAATGATCTCCCTCTGGCATTTCTCCTTGCTCAATATTCAACTTTTATTCTCCAATGCAAAATTGTACACAATATTATAAATAAATGAAAAAAATGTTTTGCTGCACTGTACAGTATGTGTACATGCTAATTTGACTTGTTTGTGCAAAGACCTGGAACAATTGAATGTAATTATTTATTTGGTGGTCAGAAAACCCTTTTCTCCTGTCAGCAATCTAACCTAACCTGGCGAAAATCTTTTGCCTCTGTAGGCCAATCATTTTCATCAGCGAATATGAAACAATTTTGGGGAAAAAAGCATACTAAGATGTTTTATTGGAATTCTAACAATGGCATGATTCATTCTTTCAAGCCTTTCATGAAACAGTGAAGACCAAGATGGAACAGAATTAAGGGCAGAAACAAACACTATAGCTAGTGAGAAAATACTATAGCCATAACCATTAACAATGTAAATGTTTTCAATGAATTATCACAACACCTTGTGTTGGATAATGTTTATTTCCAGAATGCTGTGGATTTGCAACGTTGTCCCTACATTGTCTGTCGGCGAAGGCACACACACACACACACACACACACACACACACACACACACACACACACACACACACACACACACACACACACACACACACACACACACACACACACACACACACACACACACACACACACTAACGATTCTAATTGATCACATCTGCGATAAGCTACTGCTGATGCCTGCATTTACATAGGGAATCAATGGCAGTATCAATGCATTGCTATAGGCAAACTGTAACTTCCCTTTGCCTCTGGTCATATGGATTGATTAGCTGCTTGTCCCCTTCTTTAGATCCACGTGTCTGTTTTACTACACAGCGACAAGGGATATGTAATGCACATAATGGGCCTGGTAGGCTTAGGATCAAATGTGCACTGATATCCTACAGGGCTGGCAGGTGCAGCTGGCTTTGGTTTTGACTGGCTTCTGTCCCTCACCTTGTGTCCACCTGGTCAAGGTGCTACAGCCATAATACTGACCCACAAGGTAATAACCCATTACTAAGCTTTCTCCTCAGGTTGCACTATTTCCGCCGATAAGAATCTTACTCCGAGTCTTACTTCTGAAATGTAGGCTATGCTATTCATTTTGAACAGGTCACTCTCAAACAGGATGTGCGAGACGAAATGCAAACGGTGATTTCTGTACTTGGCACAAGCAAGCCTCAAGTGCACGGGTAGCCTAGTCGATAGGTAGACCGGTTATTTTGAAATATATATTATTGATAATTCACCGGTATGACAAGTTGCATATTTACGCTATTCTGTGCTTTTTTCAGGAGGACTTGTTCTCTGCCTCTCAATGTTTCCCCTGACTTCAATTGAGGTGCGCTGCTGCGTATTATTCAGTGGGAGACTTGTCCTTGAAATGATTTCTAACACTGATAAGGACACGGACTGTGGCGGGCTAAAATCGATTCATACCTTTTGTATCTGCTGAGAAACTGTTGTTTTGATTCGGGTCGACCGGTTTTATATTATCATTTCCACCGCCATATGGAGCTCTGTCTGTCAGGCAAGAGAGGTAGAGAGAGGGAGTAGAGGGGGGGGTGATCGGGCACCCCATTGGATGAATAAAAATCAGGCTTGAGACATTCTGTTGTGACATGAGACACTGTATACAAAAACCAAAAGCATCACCTCTTGTCTTCTGTGAAGGATTACATGCTCCCCCATCATTTAGTTTGTACACTTAAAAAAAAAAGATGCTATCTAGAACCTAAAAGCGTTCTTTGGCTGTCCCCTTAAATAACCCTTTTTGGTTCCAGGTGTTCCTTTTGAGTTCCATGTAGAACGCTTTGCACAGAGGGTTCTACATGGAGCCCAAAAGAGTTCTACCGGGAACCAAAAAAGGGTTCTACCTGGACCCAAAAAGGGTTCTCCTATGGTGACAGCAGAAGAACCCTTTTGGTACCCAAGGATACAGTAGTTTAGAATAAGCTTGGACAGTATACCGTATATACCGTATACCGCGTATTTGGAAATAGCCACTGGGTGTTTTTTAAATACTGTCTATACCTTTGAAACTATTTATTTTAAGTTTTTCAATACATTTTAATATTTGTTTTTTAAGTAAATGCCTTTTATTCTTTCATTTTACCAGAGGAAAATAGGCTGGCTACACCTAAAAAAAGTACCGGATGAAGGTAGCTACCCATCAGCTACCCAACAGAGCGCTGTCTGTCTGCTGATAGAATGCTTATTTGTGAATTCACATCCAAGTGGAGAAGTGCAAATGAAGCACAAAATGAGTCTGATGCCAAGCAGAAATTATAAGAAGCATTTTAGATCTGCGTTTACAAAAAGCAGCAAGATATTTCTTATGCGTTTTATAATTTCATTCTCGTGTGAAAAACACATAATTCTGCGTTAATGCGACCCCTAAGTTTTACTTGAAAGTGGCTGAATTAATAAGGTGTCGGGGCATCTAATACTGCAGTGTTCTGTTTCTGCCCTGTTTGAGAAGTCAAAGCCTGTTGGATGCGTTATCTGTACAGCTGCCACTGCTTGATTTCCTTGCGTTTTTTCTCCTCTCTGTTTTCGGCTCGTCTGCTCCTGCCCCCTCTTCTCCAAGCAGAGCAGGCAGGCCCGTTGCCCTAGCGACTCCAGACTCTACACAGACACAGCTGCTCCTTCAGAGCCAGTACTGTTCTTCCTTCAGACAAGCATCGTCAAAACTAATTTGCACAATGTCTCTCTTTCACATTCGCTTGTAAATGTCCAAACTCACCAAAACGGACATTCAGTAGCTCCTACCTATATATGTATAACTTTATGAGCTGGATTGCCTGTCTTTGTAAAAAAAAAAACATTCTGTTTGCACTCATTAGCATATTTAGCTAGCAGCCTCCATGGACATTTGCTATTGCTTGTGCTAATTGCTAATAGCTTGCTATTGCTTGTGCTAATTTTGTTAGCATTCTGGTAATAGACGCTCAATGGGCTTTTTAACATTTTTTGGCGACCTCTTGTGTACAAAGCCGGTAATACCGTAAATCTCAGGATGAGAGAAGGACGGTATGACGATTTGAAAATCTGGAAACCGCCCAACCCTAGTTTAGGACCAGGATAGAATTGTGAATGATATTGATACTTGCCATAAAGTATACAAAAAAATAATCAGTATTTCTAGTGTTGACAATGAATAGGTAAAGCTAAATGTTCCTCTGATACAGTGTCTGTTTTTCTGAAGCTACGCAGTACTACTCATATCAGACTAGCCTATGTCAATACAGTATCCTTAGCTCTTCTCCCGGTGTGTATTAGCCAACAGGGAAACACGGTTGTTGCACATGCACACTGCTGATGTGTACAAGAAACAGAAAAAGCAGCAATGGGCAACATAGGCAGGAAACACAAGCTCTCTCTTTAAACAGACATTTGTTTGTTTCTTTGTTTGTTTATCGAAGCCCTTTTCTCAATTCAGCTAGGGGGCATTTTTCACGTGAGACAGCTGGGCTTTGGGGACCGAGTAGCGCTGAGTAGCCTGAGACTTCCTCTCCAGTCCTGTCCTGTCCCAGTCCTCTCTCTCTCTCCCTCTCTCTTCCCTGAAATGTGATGCTGGTGCTTTTCAGTAAAGCAGGCTGTTTTCTGCAGGCTTGCAATAGGAGCCTGCCGTAGCCGGTTCTGTGTAGAGTGTGTGTGTGTCGGTGTGTGTGTACCAGTACACAGGCAGGGGAACGAGTCGGTCAGTTCACCCAGCACTCCTTTTTCTCTCTCTTTCCCCTCCCTCTCTCCCTCCTTCCGTCGCTCCCTTGCTCTCACAAGCCACACTCGCCAAGAGAGAGGTCCCGCTTGGCGGTACACAGAGATCCACTCTGATCCAGTGGCAACAGACGGAGAGAAGAGAGGCAGAAACGAGAGAACGAGAGACGGAGAGAGAGCGTCACATTCACATTTGTTGTGGTTGCAGTGACAGAGAGGAGGACGAGAGAGAGAAAGAGAGAGAGAGGGGGAGACGACAGACGAGTGTGTCCTTGAAAACTGCACCACAACTCTTCCGAGAAAGCCAGGAAGACTTTGTGAGTAACGTGCACCTAGTCAGGGCAACATGTGTGTGTGCGTGTGAGTGCGTGTGCATGTGAGTGTGTGCAGGGGAAACCTGCTGCTCCTACTCTGACCTGCCAAGCTGGGAGTGAAGGGGCTTGCTGTTGGTTGTGCTGCTATTGTTTCACTGCCTAAATGCTTCTGACAGGGGATTATGGAGAATACAAAACGCCGTATGGTTCAGGAGAAACTGCCAAGCTTGAAGTGTGTGTGTGTGTGTGTGTGTGTGTGTGTGTGTGTGTGTGTGTGTGTGTGTGTGTGTGTGTGTGTAAGAGACAAATGTGTACAATTGAATTCCTATGTGTGCAGGTTAGCCCATCTCTTTGGGCAGTTTGGTTAGTTTGCAATCTAGATTGTGATTGTGAGGTTATCTGGACAGACTAGCAGGAGACCTGTAGGGCCTTCCAGATGTAGGATCTGAATTTGATCACTTTTCTTTTTGTTGCGAATTATTCTGCACAGCAGGAAATGCAAACTTGTGGTGTATTGGTTTAAAAAGGATTCTAAAGTATGTATTTTCCACTTTGAAATGTCAGACTTGATTTTCCCTTGTATCAACCCCCACATAAAATGTCCATTCATTGTAATCCACATAATAATTCACATTTCCTGTTGCCTTAAAGCCAAATGTATCCCTGATCCTGTTCCAATATGCCAAAACGTCCACCTATGCAGTATATCTGGTGTTAATGTACAGGTATATGCAAGCACAATTTAGATGTGAATGCCATATTCCTTATGTGGCCATCATGGTCCTCCTCAGTATCTGCCACTATGTGTGATGTATATTTAGAATATTAGCAGATTCTCTGGAGCGATATGATGTGGGGCTTTTTCAACAGCCAATTAAGGTCACTCACTCAATAATTAAAAAAGTCAGTGGTCATTGGCCACATCTTTGCCCAGTCGCACTGAGCCATGTCAGGCCAGATACAAAGTGAGAGGGGTGGGTGACTGTAGCTAGCTGGTATCCCACGGCAACACTGCTTGTATTAAGACGAGAGGTGAAGGATATGGAGAAATTACTCCTCTTGCTTGAATCAACTTATTTTTTTTGTATAAGTTCCCATTGCTACTACTGAATTGTAAAGGATTCAGGAAAGCTGAAACGCTAGACTGACAGCGATAGTACTAAGAATCCAAGTCCTCATTATGAATGGATGAACACGGTGCCTGGAGGCAGCAACAGGACAACGTCCAGGTCTATGGTTGGCCAGACTCTTTCTGTAACTAGCATGATACTCACAATGGGGGTCTTATCACTGTGGATGACTCTGTTTTCGATGTATCCTCTGAGGTTATTTCCGGACTGAATCAAAGCTGCTCCTAAATACTGATCTAAGGTCAGTTTTGCCCCTCCAATGGTTCAGTTTATGTTTTGAAGCTGATCCTAGATCAGTGCCTAAGGGTAGGTTCCAGCCTGAGGCCTTTCTCTATGACGTGTGTCCCTATTAATACCCATGCAGAGGGAGAGGCTGCTGGCCTACACATGCACTTACACACACACACACACACACACACACACACACACACACACACACACACACACACACACACACACACACACACACACACACACACACACACACACACACACACACACACACACACACACACACACACACACTAATCAGAGATCCACATCCCTTAGACAGCTGCAGTCCTCTCCCTGTGATGTGGGCAGTGACGTCACGTCAAGCAGGAAGTAGGTTTTAGAAGGCATCGTTGTTGTGATCTGAGGCAAGCCGAAGGGGCCTAAAGCCTGAAAGGAGAGTGAAAGCTGTACTTTCTTTCTTTTCTTTCTTTCGTTCTTTTCTCTCTCTCTCTCTCTCTCTCTCTCTCTCTCTCTCTCTCTCTCTCTCTCTCTCTCTCTCTCTCTCTCTCTCTCTCTCTCTCTCTCTCTCTCTCTCTCTCTCTCTCTCCCTTTCCATCTCTCCCTTTCCTCTTTCCGCTGAGCATTAGAGAAAGTCACTATTTAGGATCTTTCCGGATTGTTTCAAGTCGTGTGTTTGTCCAGTCTATCTCTCTGTTCTCTCTAATCCCGTATTTACTTCTAATCCAGGCTTTGCCTCGGCCAGTGAAAGCCAAGTGAAATCCTGTAGACTTAGACCCAGGCTGATCCAATCATTAGTATTCCACTGCCATAATGTATCCATCAATTTAAGGTTCCCCCCTCCCCTCCCCGTCTCAATGTATTCCTGTGCATGGTGGAGTGTGTGTGTGTGTATATAGGGCAGCAGGATTTGACTGCGTGGTCGGGAGAAGACCCCGTGCATTAATGTAGCGGGGACAGATGTGTTTCCCATGAAGTCAGCCATCCTCTTAATGACACGAGCAGAGCCGGTCAGCTCTGCATGAATTGAATTAATTGGCTTGAATAGGAGTATTTAGAATCTTAATCCCATGGATTACTGGTGCTCTGGATTAAGACACATTTCAGGGAATATTCATCCCCCCCCCCCTCCTCCGCTCTCCTCACCTTTAGTTCTTAGTTCCAAGTACGCTTTTCACGAGCCATCAAGTGTAGGATTATGACCTCGGGATGTGGTTGGATAGCTACCGTAAATAATAAGCTAAACATTATTTTACAGTATGTTTCTATGCAGTGTACCTCTGTCTGTCTTAGTGTTTGCCATGCCATTCATACGATTGTCTGTTGACTCTGTAGGTTAAGTGGTTGTTATGCCATGTACGCCCTAGTTACTATGTGCTGGAAGTACCTCAGTAATCAGGCAAGTCATTGTCTACAGTAGCAGATAAGGAATATAGGCCTATTATATATAAGGTGCATAGTAACGCATCTCTTGTTTTACATTTGAGTAATTTAGCAGACACTCTTATCCAGAGCGACTTACATTAGTGAGTGTGTACATTCCCTTACCTTTTTTTTTTACACACTGGTCCCCCTGTGGGAATCAAACCAACAACCCTGGTGTTGCAAGCACCACCCTCTACAAACTGAGCCCCGCGGGACCAACTCCTTTCCTCCTCCTCTCCTCCCTGTGAAGCGTTCCACAGTGAGAGAGTGTTGCACCTAGCCAAGATTGTTAGCCGATCGATAGCTATAGATCGTCTCATTGGAAGCCATTAGTTATGGGTTTTATAAAGCTAGTAATTATTGTGTGTAATCTTGCAGAAAATTAAATTTGGAGTTGTGTACAGTGTTTTGGTTAGAGGTTTTTCCCCCATTTTTTTTCATTCACCAGCTGCCAGTCTTGGGATCCTCCTCTTATGCGCTCAGAAGGAGAGAGGTTTTATGCTGCTCTCTGAGATGATGGAGAAAGCTCTGTTGGCGGTGGGTCCTGAGTCTGAGTACCGATACAGGCTGCTGGTCATTGTTGATACCATCATGTGCCTTTGAGTTCTGCCAAAAGCCCTTCAAGAAACACTTCCTACAATATGGGCCTGGGCCGGGCTTAACACATCGTACACATTAGGCTTGGAACGCCACGCTGGCAAAACCCTTTATTGGTGACGGTACTGAGTGGCTTTAATAACGTAAGAGTGATGGTTCGTGTATAAAGAGTGATGTGTTTTCCTCCCATTCCTTTTGTTGCAGAATGGCCTCATGGCTTGTTTTTGTTCCAGGTTTAATTTTCAGAATTGGACCACTAGCATGAACTCTTGTACCTTAACACCCCACCCCACCCCACCCCTCCTTTACTGTCAACCTCATGCCCCGGGCCGCTGCGGTATTCTCTCTCTCCTAGTGCCCCTTCTCTCTTTCTCTCTCCCCCTTACCCTGCTTTTCTCTCTCTCTCTCGCTCTCGCTCTCTCTCTCGCTCTTTTTCTCTCTCTCTCTCTCTCTCTCTCGCTCTCTCTCTCTCTCCTCCCCCAAAAGCCCCCTTTCTCTATTGCCAAACAAAAGGTATATAGAATATAGCATATTTTGGCTTTAGCTCACATTGGTGGAAGGGGGATGTTTTTTACCTCCCCCCACCCACCCTCCACCAACACTTAACCCAGCAGCCCCTGATATGCAGAGCAGCTTTTGTTTAGCTGTGTAAATGAAAATTGCTAATCAATTTTCCCCCTTATTTCATGCCGTGTAGTTCCCAGCCCTCCCCCGCCAGCTGTCAGAGCAGCCCCACGCTGAAAGCTTCATTAGCCGGGACACGTTTAGCCCTCAGCGCTTCCCCGGCGCTACAGGAGAGCGCGCTATTTATTCAGGTAACACAGGTAAGAGGTGGAGGGACAGCCAAACTGACAGGGAGGGAAATGAATATAGCTCCTAGGAAGCTTCTGGCTAGTCCTCTCTCTTTCACTAGTCTCTTGTTATGTCGTTCTTCCTCTCTATCTCTGCCCTCTCTGTCTAGCCTTATTTCTCTCTATCCCCAGTTTCTCACTCTCATCTCGCTTTCCATATCATATCATTTCTCTCTCCATATCTCTTTCCTCTCCTTTTCATCCTTCCCTCTCTCTCACCCGTTACATCTCTCTCTCTCTCTCTCTCTCTCTCTCTCTCTCTCTCTCTCTGAGGAAGGAGTGAGAGAAAGCCCTGAGAGTTAGGCAGTGTCATAAGGAGAGATGAATTGGCTCTGTTGGAGAGAAGAACCCTCTGTTCCAACACCGGCAACGACCATGCTGTCTTCATACTCTCGCTCTCGCTCTTGTTCTTTCTCTCTCTCTCTCTCTCTCTGCCCCTTTTTTGATATTTTTGTATGCGTATATTCTGTCCCTGCCACCACCTGTCCTATGAGAGAGAGAGAGAGAGAGAGGGAGAGCGAGAGTGAAAGAGTGAGGGAGGGAGAGAGAGAGCGAGCTCGAGGGAGGGAGTGAGAGCCGTACAGCATATATCATCCTGTTCATTCCATCACAGTCTCACAGAGCAGGATTGGAGTGTGTGTACAGTTTTATCCTAGTTAGCAATGCCTGCCTGTTTGATAGAACTAATCTCTTGTTTGTCCTGTACTGCTTAATGAGAAACAGTTTGGGACCCTACGGTATGCAAGATAGGCTGCCTCTTTGACAGTCAAGCTTTCCTGACCACGACCCAGTTGTGACCCCAACCTATCACAGTCAGGGTCATGATGACAACTGCTGCGTTGGAATATTTGGTCAATTCATGTCCCTCCCTCCCTCCTTTTTGGTGACCCCATGGAATCCATTGGTCCCTGTCCCATGATCAGTCCCCTTTCACCTCCTTCCCTCGCTCCCTCAATCCCTTCCTCTGGTGACCCCAATGAGTCCTTTGTCCAATTGGTTGTGTTGGTCCCTACCCACCCGTCTCCCTATAAATACCCCTGTGGCCATCTTTTTACCCTGCTCCCTGGTGTCTGGTTGCCACTTGAGGCCAATTTATACTATCCCCCCCAGTGATAAGACATGCCTGTCATAATTCAATCAGCCTGCCAGCTGACCTAAGCTCGGTCACATTTTCCCCTAACCCACCTTTCGGGTGTGAGGGGGCGGACAAGGGTGTGTGTGTTTGGGGGGTGTGGGGGTGTGTGTGTGTGTGTGTGTGTGTGTCTGTGTCTGTGTGTGTGTGTGTGTGTGTGTGTATATGTGTCTGTGTCTGTGTGTGAGTGTGTGTGTGTGTATCTGTGTCTGTGTGTGTGTGTGTGTGTATGAGAGTGTGTGTGTGTGTGTGTGTGAGTGTGTGTGTGTGTGTGTGTATCTGTGTCTGTGTGTGAGTGTGTGTGTGTGTGTGTGTGTGTGTATCTGTGTCTGTGTCTCTGTGTGTGTGTGTGATATACAGAGTGGTGGTCGCTCCTGGCTTTAGCCCCTGTGTATCACGTCCCAGCCCTAGTATTTTCATTGAAACCCGAGCGCGGCCACCTATCACGTGTATTTACATGTAAATGTCAGTGTGAGGTATGGAGAGACTGAGAAGGAAGAATGATGACACCACCGCTCAGGCCTTTTTCCATTGCCATTTCGCAGCCCAAGGCGAGTGTCTGTGTGTGTATGAATTGCTAATAGTCTATTCTTTTAGGCTTTTAAGGTGCAGGAAGGTGTGTGTGAGGTGGACCCTAGAGTGCTGCTGGGTGATATGGTGTGAGGAACGCAATGGAAACTTCATCGACTGGAGGAGAGGGGTAAGAGTGGAAGTAGGGGGGAAAGAAGGGGGCCAGTGGGGTACAGAGGGGACATGGAGGGAGAGAGAGAATGGGGACAGAGGAGGGGTAAGAAGGGTTGAAGGGTTCTGTTATTATCAACACAATCTGCTCCTGAGTGGCTCAGCGGTCTACGCTGCATCGCAGTGCTGGAGGCGTCACTGCAGATCCGGGTTGGATATCGGGCTGTGTCGCAGCCGGCCGCGCCCGGGAAACCCATGAGGCGGTGCACAATTGGCCCAGCGTCGTCCGGGTTAGGGGAGGGTTTGGCCGGCCGGGATGTCCTTGTCCCATCGCGCTCTAGTGACTCCCGTGGTGGGCTGGGCGCAGTGCACGCTGACACGGTCGCCAGTTAGACGGTGTTTCCTCCGACACATTGGTGCGGCTGGCTTCTGGGTTCAGCTTGCAGTGTGTCAGAAAGCAGTGTGGCTTAGCGGGTTGTGTTTCCTGAGGACGCATGGCTCTCGATATTCGACTCTCCCGAGTCCGTGCGGGAGTTGCAACGATGGGACAGGACTGTAACGATGGGACAGGACTGTAACGACCAACTGGAGAGAAAAAGGGGTAAAAACTACAAAGAAGATAAATAAATAAATAATATGTCAACACAATCTGTGTCTGAGCTCACATAGATGCATTTTGGATCCGCTTCATCGCTCGTCCACCCCTCTTTCCTACCTACCTTTATAACTAGCCACTATCATAGGTCTCTGGTTGCCTCCCTCTCTCTGACCTGGTTTTCTCCCACTCGCCCTGGGGTCAGACATTACCGCGGTGGTCACCATGTCAACCCTGCGTGAGTCACATCCGCCGGTGGGAGAGAAGGGGTTGGACTGACAGGGGTGATGGTTAGGGAGTGACTGGGGGCCATGCTGGGTGAATGGAGGAGTGTAGTGAAAGGATTGGTGTTTAGTGGAAAAACAGATATCAGGTTGGCTATACCTACCTGGGATCTATTTATGTTGGTCAGTATGAGTGGAGGAAGAGAGAAAAGGGACTGAACCGACACTCAGAGAAAGGAGAGAGAGGTGAATCAGAATCACACTGTAGTTGTGTAGCTGTGTATGTCACGAACATCATCAGGGAAATGACCGGACCAAGGTACAGCGTGGTTCAACATTATTCTTTATTTGCAAATGTCACCAACAAAACAATAATACAACATAAACGAACGTGAGGCTCCGTGAGGCTGTACATGCACAAACGGCGACAACTACCCACAACTAAGGTGGCAAAACTAAGTATGATTCCCAATCAGAGACAACGATAGACAGCTGTCCCTGATTGAGAACCATACCCCGGCCAAAACATAGAAACAGAAAACAAAGAATGCCCACCCCACATCACACCCTGACCTAACCAAATAGAGAAATAAAACGTCCCTCTAAGGTCAGGGCTTGACAGTACCCCCCTTGGAGCAGGCATTGGATACAATGAGCCGTGGAGGCACACTGGAGGTCTCGAGCGTAGAGCCTGCACAACCTGTCCTGGCTGGATGGTTATTTTCGCCCAGCAAGTGCAAGTGCAGACGCACCGGAGACACAGTGCGCAGAGCCGGCGTTATCCTGGGCCGAAGAGACGCACTGGAGGCCAGGCGCGCTGAGCCGGCACCATCCGTCCTGGCTGGATGCTTACTCTAGCCTGTCCAATGCGGGGAGCTGGAATGTAGTGCACCGGGCTGTGAACACGCACTGGAGACACCGTGAGCTCCACCGCATAACACGGTGCCTGACCAGTACCACGCTCCCTACGGTAAGCACGAGGAGTTGGCTCAGGTCTCCAACTTGACTCAGCCAATCTCCTCGTGTGCCCTCCCCAACATCCAGCACAGACACTGACCACACCACAGTACTGACCAGCACAGACACTGACCACACCATATGACTGACCAACCCACAGGACTGACAAGCACAGACACTGATCACAACACAGTACTGACTCGTACAGACGCTGACCACAACACAGGACTGATCACAACACAGGACTGACCAGCACAGACACTGACCAAAACACAGTACTGACATTGGCCACAACACTGACCAGTACAGACAAAACCCAGACCTAACACAGTTCATTTGACTGACTATCTCTTGTGTGCCACGAGACTGTAGTAGCCTTCTGAGCTAAAGCATAGGCATTAGCTTGGGGAGCTTACACACATCTTTAGTTCTCAGGCAAGGTCACTCATCACATGAGTATGATTCACCGAACAGCCGCTGTTACATACAGTCCAGCACAGTCCAGTACTGACCAGCACCTGACCCTGCACGGACTGTGTGTTCGTGGATCTGAGTGTGTGTTTGTGTTTTTTTTCTGTCGCCTGTGCGAGTCCGTGTACATTCCTGTGTGTGTCCTGCAGTGTTATAAGTCCGATGGGGTATTTTGGGAGAACAGACTGTTCTTTCTGTTTGAACTCCTGTCAGTGTGACATTTACATGAATCATGTCGCTGGCCGAGATGCTTGACTGTCCCCAACACGCACACACACACACGCACGCACACGGGCACACGCACACACCACACACACACACGTAGCCCCAAAGGACACTTAGACTCACCTCCAGGATGATGTCAGGAGAAGGGGCGTGTAGTCCTAACTCAAGCCCAGGATGGATGTGCTCTGTTGGGCAAACGGCAGAGCTGCCCCCCTGCTATGGTCCTTTGAGACAGACCTCCACAGTATCTCTCTCATTGGAAGACCTGCTCTGTGTTTCCCTTCTATGGTTCTGGGCTGATATCCTACAGTTCAGCAGTTTTAGTGGTCATTTCTCTCTGTATCCCATTAACCGTTCAAACTTACAGGGTCTAAAGTCAACTGAAACAAATAAGACTCAAATTTTCCATGGTCATTTCCATGGTCATTACTGACAGGTTATTATCGGTTACCACTAGCCTTCTCTTTGTACTCTGTCTTTTAAAAGTAATAATAATAATGAATAAATAAAAAGTATGCGCAAACCAAAGTCACTTTGCATCAGGGTTTTCCAAATCCGGTCCTCAGGACCCCAAAGCGTGCACATTCCGTTTTTTTGCCCTAGCACTACTCAGCTGATTCAAATAATCAACTAATCATCAAGCTTTCATCATTTGAATCAGCTGTGTAGTGTTAGAGAAAAAAAAATGGTGGGGGGAATGCCGCTTTACATAAGACAAGATAATCAATGCGTCGTCCGGGTTAGGGAGGGCTTGGCCGGTAGGGATGTCCTTGTCTCATCGCACACCAGCGACTCCTGTGGCGGGCCGGGCGCAGTGCGCGCTAACCAATGTTGCCAGGTGCACGGTGTTTCCTCCGACACATTGGTGCGGCTGGCTTCTAGGTTGGATGCGCGCTGTGTTAAGAAGCAGTGCGGCTTGGTTGGGTTGTGTATCAGAGGACGCATGACTTTCAACCTTCGTCTCTCCCAAGCCCGTACAGGAGTTGTAGCGATGAAACAAGATAGTAGCTACTAAAACAATTGGATACCACGAAATTGGGGAGAAAAAGGGGTCAAATTCAAAAAAATAAAAAAATACATAAGTTAGCACTGTATATAAAAGTGCACCAATCACACGGACAGACTAACCAGGGAAACCCCTGAATGTGTGAATCAGAAAGGGGTGAAATGAAGCCTTGCGTTGGGGTTGAGGGTATCGAATATAGACATATAGAGTGATGGATGGAAAGGGAGAGAGTTTGTTGAGCTTAGTGTTTTTCCCATCCCCTGGTTCCTGTTTTTTAAACCCCAGCAGTGCTTGACTAGGCAGCACAGTATACTGTATATAAGTGTCTATACGTTACACAGTCCATATGTCTACTCTGCTGACTGCCCCTTCTCCCTGGGGACGAGTGACGGAGGTGACAAACTGTGATAGATAACGCCAAGATAGATAGAGAGAGCGAGGGAGAAAGAATGGGAGGGGGGGATGAGAGAGAGAGATGGAGAGATGGATAGAGGTGTGATGTGAGCAGATAAAGTATAGAAAGACAGAGAGAGAGAAAGAGATAAGGTGGATGAAGGAGAGAGAGAGAGAGAGAGAGAGAGAGAGAGAGAGATAAGGTGGATGAAGGAGAGAGAGAGAGAGAGATAAGGTGGATGAGGAGAGAGAGAGAGAGAGAGAGAGAGAGAGAGAGGTGAAGCAGATAAACAGACGTACAGTAGGTGACATGTAATGATAGATATTTCCAGGATTAGTCTAAAGCCCATTGGAGCAGAGACGACATCTCTTTTTTCTGCTAGGACAGCCTAAACCAGCCAAGCAATACTATGACATCCCATCTCTCTCTCTCGCTCTCTCTCTTTCCCTCACTATCTTACTCTCTCTACCTGTCTCGCTATATACAGTAACTTTTAGACAACGGGTGTTTTGGAATTCCCATTGTTAGAGTCTACGCTGCCCGTGACATAATAGACAACATACACATGGCCACATTCATAAAAAGGGCCATCGTTTACATCATTACCTAGCAACGCACCACTACTACTTTTACAGATCAGCTGTCTCATCTGCCCAGCCATGCAATTTATAAACTTGATCTCCATTGTTAAAAGCATCTAGACATTATCTCCGACATTTACAGCGTCGCTACGATATTGAAATCTCATAATAATAAATGTGTCGAGAGTCGGGACAAGACAGACAGGCAGCTTTTCTTAGCCAGTCGAAATCCTGAATCAGCATAATTTCCATGGATATATACAAAGAGATGTCAATAGCATAATAGCATCCTTAACAACCCTTTTTGTCTGCCATAGCAACCTGCAAAGTCCTGGAACTATCAACCATTGCGGTCGTTTTGCTTTACACGGTAGTCAATACAAATAGAACTGATGACCAGAGAACGCCCACAATTGCACTTGACAACCAGTTTTAATGAATGAAGCTTCACCTTTTGTTGAAAAATGGATGGTTTGGGAAAGAATCTAGCATGTTAATGCTGGTAACCCTGTTGTATAACAGCAAT
>NC_056436.1:37430307-37455307 GCF_018296145.1 Oncorhynchus tshawytscha | reverse complement strand
ATTTCTGGTATAATCAGTATAAATAGAGGGAAAACAAAGTGTTTGTGGGAAACGTTTATCGCAAATTCATCAAATAACGACCCTGAAGCGAACAGGCCGACGATTCTGCTGTGTAGATATGTCTTGACTCCTGGTGAATAATTATGAAGGAATAGATTATAGCACAGTCTGTTTCTCCCACTCTACTACCTACATGGTACTCATGTTCATGCTTTAGTCTGCAGATAAAATAGCTGCTCAGCTGCTGTTTCTCTCTCTGGGTCACATTGACTTCTCTTTGTTGTGGAGAATGTGGCAGAATCTCTTTGCTCCTGAGAAATCATAAAACACGATAAAAGTCTGAATTCAGTTAGTATGTTGACTATGTAAACACATTTACAGTGCCTTTGGGAAGGATTCAGACCCCTTGACTTTTTCCTTATTTTTGTTACGTTACAGCCTTATTCTAAAATGTATTCAATAAATATAAATCCTCATCAATCGACACACAATACCCCATAATGACAAAGTGACATTGTAGCATATGTATAAAAAAGTATAAACAGAAATACCTTATTTACATAAGTATTGAGACCTTGATTGGAGTCCACCTGTGGTAAACTCGATTGATTGGACATGATTTGGAAAGGAACACACCTGTCTATATAAGGTCCCACAGGTGACAGTGCATGTCAGAGCAAAAACCAAGCTATGAGGTCGAAGGAATTGTCCGTAGAGCTCCGAGACAGGACTGTGTCGAGGCACAGATCTGGGCAAGGGTACCAATTTCTGCACAATTGAAGGTCCCCAAGAACACAGTGGCCTCCATCATTCTTAAATGTAAGAAATTTGGAACCACCGAGACTCTTCCTAGAGCTGGCCGCCTTGCCAAAATGAGCAATCAGGGGAGAAAGACTTTGGTCAGGGAGGTGACCAAGAACCCGATGGCCACTCTGGCAGAGATCTAGAGTTCCTCTGTGGAGATGGGAGAAACTTCCTGAAGAACAACCATCTATGCAGCACTCCACCAATCAGGCCTTTATGGTAGAGTGGCCAGACAGAAGCCACTCCTCAGTAAAAAGCACAATACAGCCTGCTTGGAATTTGCCAAAAGGCACCTAAAGAAACAAGATTCTCTAGTCTGATAAAACCAAGATTGAACTATTTGGCTTGAATGCAGAGCCTCACATCTGGAGGAAACCTGGTACCATCCCTACGGTGAAGCATGGTGGTGGCAGCATTATGCTGTGGGGATGTTTTTCAGCGGCAGGAACTTGGAGACTAGTCAGGATCTAGGAAAAGATGAACTGAGCAAAGTGATCCTTGATGAAAATCTGCTACAGAGCTCTCAGGACCTCGGACTGGGGCAAAGGTTCACGTTCCAACAGGACAACAACCCTAAGCACACAGCCAAGACAACACAGGAGTGGCATTGGGACACGTCTCTGAATGTCCTTGAGTCGCCCATCCAGAGCCCGGACTTGAAACCGATCAAACATCTCTGAAGAGACCTGAAAATAGCTGTGCAGCAGCGCTTCCCTTCCAACCTGACAGAGCTTGAGAGAAGAACGGGAGAAACTCCCCAAATACAGATGTGCCAAGCTTGTAGCATCATACCCAAGACGACTTGAGGCTGTAATCGCTGCCAAAGGTGCTTCAAAAACAACTGAGTAAAGGGTCTGAAAACGTAAGTAAATGTGATATTTAAGGTTTTTATTTGTAATAAATGTGCATACAGTTCTAAATTTAATTTTGCTTTATTATTATGGGTTATTGTGTTTAGATTGATGAGGGGATAATTCTTCTTCAGGATTGGTGTCCCATCCACGGGACGGTTGAGCAAACGTAGGCTAATGCAATTAGCATGAAGTTGTAGGTAACAAGAACATTTCCCAGGACATAGACATATCTGATATTGGCAGAAAGCTTAAGTTCTTGTTAATCTAACAGCACTGTCCAATTTACAGTAGCTATTACAGTGAAATAATACCATGCTATTGTTTGAGGAGAGTGCGCAATTTTGAACATAAAAAGTTATTAATAAACCAATTAGGCACATTTGGGCAGTCTTGATACAACATTTTGAACAAAAATGCAATGGTTCGTTGGATCAGTCTAAAACTTTGCATATATACATCTAGTGGCCAAAATCTAAATTGCACCTGGGCTGGAATAATACATTATAGCGTTTCACTTGCATTTCAAAGATGATGGTACAAAGAAAATACAAAAGAACGGTTGTTATTTTTCTTTGTATTATCTTTTACCAGATATATTGTGTTATATTGTCCTACATTCCTGACACATTTCCATGAACTTCACAGTGTTTCCTTTCAAATGGTACCAAGAATATGCATATCCTTGCTTCAGGGCCTGAGCTACAGGCAGTTAGATTTGGGTATGTCATTTTAGGCGAAAATTGAAAAAAAGGAGCTAATCCTCAAGAGTTTTTAAACAATTTTAGAATAGGGTTGTAACGTAACAAAATGTGGCAAAAGTGAAGTGGTATGAATACTTTCCGATGGCACTGTAAGTGTGTGTATGTGTGTGTGCTGTAGGAGGGTGACTAGGGGCCCCTGTCTAGCTGTGCCCCAGATTCTACACTATGGAGACCAGATGGGCCCATTGAGACCCAGACGCCTGCAGCAGAGAGGAGAGAGCAGGGAGAGGACACACACACACACACGCACACACACACACACACACACACACACACACACACACACACACACACACACACACACACACACACACACACACACACACACAAACACACACACACACACACACACACACACACACACACACACACACACACACACACACACACACACACACACACACACACACACACACACACACACACAACACACACACACACACACACACACACACACACACACACACACACACACACACACACACACACACACACACACACACACAAACACACACACACACGTACATGTCTTAGAAGAGGAAGGCCCTAAAAATGGTCAAAGACTCCAGCCACCCAAGTTATGGACTGTTCTCTCTGCTACCGCACGGCACGCAATACCGATGCACCAAGTCTGGAAACAACAGGACCCTGAACAGCTTCTACCCCCAATCCATAAAACTGTTTAATAGTTAGTCCGGGTAGCTATTGGCTAACTATTTAACTGTCTTCATTGACCCTTTTTTGACTCATCACATATGCTGCTGTTACTGTGTATTACTATCCTGTTGCCGACTCACTTTATCCCTACCTATATGTACATATTTACCTCAACTACCTCAACTCGGTACTGGTACCCTGTGTATATAGTCAAGTTATCGTTACTCATTGTGTATTTATTCCTCGTGTTATTATTTGTCTTTTTATTTTATTACTTCTTATTTCTTTCTCTCCACATTGTTGGGATGGGCCCGCTAGTAAGCATTTCACTGTTAGTCTACACCTGTTGTTTACGAAGCATGTGACAAATAAAATGACATTTGATTTGACACACACACACACACACACACACACACACACACACACACACACACACACACACACACACACACACACACACACACACACACACACACACACACACACACACACACACACACACACACACAGTAGCAGAGTGGACCAAGTTTGGACAGGAACCAAAATATGATGAGGCACGATTTAATGGTGATGTCATCGATCTCCAGATTCTTCAGGAAGTGTATCAGTTCTGGGAGCCAATTGTACGTCCTTTCACAGTAGACTGGGTCTACATTGAAATAAGACAGGAACAGGTCAGGGTGTGTTCTAGAATCCTAGCTCTATGTTAGTTTAAAGGGCTGGTTTGCTACCTGAGGGTGGCAGGTAGCCTAGTGGTTAAGAGCATTGGGCCAGTAAATGAAAGGTTGCTGATTCAAATCCCTGAAGTGACTACTGTAGGTGAAAAATCTGTTGATGTGCCATTGAGCAAACCCTAATTGCTCCTGTAAGTCATTGTGGACAAAAGTGTCTGCTAAATGACTAACATTTAGAATGTTAACCACACACAGATTAAACATGTTCCTGTTTGTTACAAGAAGGCCTGTAATAAAAAGCCTACACAGCTAGGCTTATTCCTTGCCCGAGATAACGGCTCATACTGTTTTTTCTGAATGCAGTCAATCTCAGATTCAGGCAAAGAAGTGTTTTCCCCAAAAGTTGTCGTAGCCTTGGAAAGCTGTACTGTATATTTATAGACTAGCTGCAGTCGGTGTGTGCTCTCCTCTCCTCAGGGCTCCCTATTGACAGCAAGGTAATTCTACTCCCAAGCAGCTGTTTCATGGGCACACCCTGCGACGTGGAAATCTGAATTCTAATTACCAAATTAGTGAAGACAGTGGAACAGGGAGGGGAGAAGGAGAGAGGGGGAGAGATAGGGGGAGAGAGGGGGAGAGAGAGAGAGAGAGAGAGAGAGCCTATGGGGTAAAGACTGATTCACTAATATTACAGTATAGAGTACTTTAAAAATCCTAACAATTGTGTCTGAAATGATTCCCTATTCCCATGTAGAGCTGCGATGAAAGACTGAAGTACTGCATTATACTAGGTGACAGGGTGTCGTTTGAGATGCAGAAAAACTCGAGGGTAATCAGAAAGTACTTTCCATTGTTTGTTTGATTTTTGTCGTGGGTTGATTTGGCGCCGCACCACTTACAGCCCGGCTGCACTCGACGTCAATTACCCACAGTGCATGGCGGCCGCACCTGTTGAGAATCCGTCTGGAGAGGTGTGAAGCGATGACACCCGCCGACTCGGTTACCGTGTGTGTGTATGTGTGTGTGTGTGTGTTTGTCACATGCAGGTGCACGTGTGTGTTTGCGTCCTACATACAGTACCTAACAAAAATGTGGACACATACTCATTCACAGGTTGTCTTTATTTTTTACTATTTTCTACATTGTAGAATAATAGTGAAGACATCAAAACTGTGAAATAACACATATGGAATCATGTAGTAACCAGAAACAAATCAAAATATCAAAAAAGACCAGTGGAAATCTGTGCTATTGTCTGGAGTCCAGGTCAGACTGCACTTGACTGACCTTCATGTCTTAAAGTAATGATGGACTGTCATTTCTCTTTGCTTATTTCAGCTGTTCTTGCCATAATATGGACTTGGTCTTTTACCAAATAGGGCTATCTTCTGTATACCACCCCTACCTTGTCAGAACACAACTGATTGGCTCAAATGCATTAAGATGGAAATAAATTCCACAAATTAACTTTGAACAAGGCACAACTGTTCATTTAAATGCATTCCAGGTGACTACCTCGTGACGATGGTTGAGAGAATGCCAAGAGTGCGCAAAGCTTTCATCAAGGCAAAGGGTGGCTACTTTCAACACTTTTTTTGGTTACTACATGATTCCCATATGTGTTATTTCCTAGTTGTGATGTTTTCACTATTATTCGACAATGATGAGTAGGTGTGACCAAACTTTTGACTGGTACTGTTTTTACACTGAAACACGTAGAAAGACGAGGTAGTCGTTCCGTCTGCTCAGCTGTTCGCAGCAGGGTGCTTGGGGATGATCACAAAGCAAGGACACTGTTGTAGGCTACTTACAGTACAGAACAATTGTACCGTACGGCTCTACTGTGGTTTCAAAGCAAATAGCCTAAGTAAGGCTTGAACCAGTGAGCCTTTAATCACAGGGCATTAACCCTATAACTCCTGTGCCATAAAGGTCCCGACCTCTGGGCAGACCTCTTGATACACTTCCATACAAGCAGGCTACAGTGGTGATATAGATTTCTATCTGCCATTTCTGGTTAACCGACTGTTAAGTGTGACTACCGCTCAACCCTTGAAGTGAATCTCTTTCAGCCGTCTAAATTGTCAGGCTATAGGCTGACCAAGGTGGTAGGTAATGACTGTGTGTAAATCTGGGCTATCCGTCAGAATGGATCGTTGATGCCTGTCTTGTTCTATTGAGTTGAAGTCGATGTCATTTAAGGGTGCTCTGTCGATCCACTTCAATGAGAAGAGATTTTTCTCAACCGACTCAGGACAAAAAAGACAGAAAACGACATTTCTCTCCCAGTCAGAGGCCGTTTGCATACCACTGCTCCATCTTCAAACGCCTGCCTGTTCATCTGTTAGGACAGAGACCGACCGTGTCACTGTCACCACGCAGGGGAAATTGGTCTGCAGGTGGATGTTAACAATTTGAACAGTTTGGGGAAATGACTGTTTGCTCTGTAGACCGACATTATGTACAGTAACCAACTGTGTGTTTATTTATTCTAAAACAAAGTCCGTCAGAACAAGCCCTGGCAGACTGTATGGAGATTAGGCCGAACAAGAGGGAAGGAGAAGAGATGGTGAGAGGGGGAAGGGGGAGTTGGGTGGGTGGTGAGAGGATGAGAGGGGAAGGGGAGTTAGGTGGGTGGGTGGTGAGAGGGTGAGAGGGGGAAGGGGGAGTTGGGTGGGTGGTGAGAGGATGAGAGGGGGAAGGGGGAGTTGGGTGGGTGGTGAGAGGGTGAGAGGGGGAAGGGGGAGTTAGGTGGGTGGTAGGAGGGTGAGAGGGGGAAGGGGGAGTTAGGTGGGTGGTGAGAGGGTGAGAGGGGGAAGGGGGAGTTAGGTGGGTGGTGAGAGGGTGAGAGGGGGAAGGGGGAGTTGGGTGGGTGGTGAGAGGATGAGAGGGGAAGGGGGAGTTAGGTGGGTGGTGGGTGGTGAGAGGATGAGAGGGGGAAGGGGGAGTTAGGTGGGTGGTGAGAGGGTGAGAGGGGGAAGGGGAGTTAGGTGGGTGGTGAGAGGGTGAGAGGGGAAGGGGGAGTTAGGTGGGTGGTGAGAGGGTGAGAGGGGAAGGGGGAATTAGGTGGGTGGTGGGTGAGAGGGGGAGTTGCGTGGGGGTGAGAGGGGGAAGGGGGAGTTAGGTGGGTGGGTGGGTGGTGAGAGGATGAGAGGGGGAAGGGGGAGTTGGGTGGGTGGTGAGAGGGTGAGAGGGGGAAGGGGGAGGGTGAGAGGGGAAGTTCCTAGTTGTGATGTGGGTGGGTGGGTGGTGAGAAGGTGAGAGGGGGAAGGGGGAGTTGGGTGGGTGGTGAGAGGGGAGAGGGGGAAGGGGGAGTTGGGTGGGTGGGTGGTGAGAGGATGAGAGGGGAAGGGGGAGTTGTGGGTGGTGAGAGGGTGAGGGGGAGGGGAGGGGTGGGTGGTGAGAAGGTGGGGAGTTGGGTGTGGTGAGAGGGTGAGAGGGGGAAGGGGATGCGTGGTGGTGAGAGGGTGAGAGGGGGAGCTTTGTTTCGTGGGTGGTGAGATTTGAGAGGGGGAAGGGGAGTTATCTGTGGTGAGAACTTTTGATTAAGGGGGATCTGTGCTGGGTGGTGAATCATGGAGTGCAGGGATTGTTGATACCTGATACCCAATCCGTGCTTGAGCTTTGTTTCTTAAGGACTATTTTTCTCCACTTTCTTCCCTATCTGTTTTCAGAACTTCTGATTACAGTTATCTGTAGCTAGACAGTGAATCATGGAAGAGTGATTCATGAAGGAAACACAACGTTGGAAAAGTACAGGATCGTTTTTTTTCTCCACTTTTATTTGTCGGCGAGATGTGCATTCTATGTGTGTGTGTGTGTGTGTGTGTGTGTGTGTGTGTGTGTGGCAGAGTGCTTCAGGTCCTCTCTAGCCCTTTCCCCCCTTCAGTCCTCGTATCCTCTCCTGTTCCCTCCCAGAAGAGGATTTCTGCTTATCACACAGTAAATGTATCTCTTACAATAGAAGGAGCCTGGTGCAGTCTACCGTTTTCTCCCTCTAATGGTGGAACTGTTAGATTCCTCTCCCTGATAGCCAGCCTGCCTCCACACGTCACGCCTCAGATAAGATGCTGTTCTGGACAGCCCCTTAGTCAGCACTTTGTATTCACACACTCACAAACTCACAGCTCACCCCATGCAGCTAAGACAATTACACACACACACACCTACACACCTATGTATGCATGCAGGCACACACACACACACATACACCCACAGAAGCCCTTGCAGTAGAGTCATGCACGGGTCAGTGTTTTGGAGTCGCTCCCGCCCCCATGCCAGCCACAACAATTCTGAGCCCCACACAAAATCCCAAATCAGGACAGATTTTTCTCCGCAATCCGACCAACCCGCATAGAATTGTTGAGCCGATTCGTGACTCACAAAAATAACACTAATTTATTTCATTGTTTTCATGACTGTTTTATTACCAGCCTGCAGGAATGAATTTGACTGCAAGTCTATTCAACATTTGGATAAAAGGAAACCATGCATGAATTAAGAAATTTATATTTTATTATTAACAATGAGATGGGGCACATTGACAACTTAAATTGCTCTGAAAAAGAGCCTATAGTCAACATAACTAAGCAAGAACTTTACATTCAATATTGTTTACATTAACAAAACAGTAAAATTGAAACCTAAATAAACGATTCCCAGAATTGAATATATATAGGCTGCAAGGCTATAGCCATTCAACCATGGAGCCGTGGTCCCGTAGGTGTCCGCAGTGGTACTGCTAGGGGTCCACAGAAATATGCACACTGAACAAAAATAGAAATGCAACATTCAACAATTTCAAAGATTTTACTGAGTTACAGATCATATATAAGGATATCAATCAATTGAAATAAATAAATTAGGTCCTAAAGTATGGATTTCACTTGATTGGGAATACAGATATATATCTGTTGGTCACAGATACCTTAAAGAAAAGGTAGGGGCGGGGATCAGAAACCCAGTCAGTATTTGGTGTGACCACCATTTGCCTCATGCAGCGCGACACATCTCCTTCACGTTAAGTTGTTCAGGCTGTTGATTGTGGCCTGTGGAATGTTGTCCCTCTCCTCTTCAATGGCTGTGCGAAGTTGCTGGATATGGGGGGAACTGGAACTCGCTGTCGTACACGTAGACCCAGAGCACCCCAAACTTGCTCAATGAATGACATGTCTGGTGAGTATGCAGGCCATGGAAGAACTGGGAAATTGTCAGATTCCATGAATTGTGTACAGATCGTTGCGACATGGGGCCGTTCATAATCATGCTGAAACATGAGGTGATGGCAGCGGATGAATGGCACAACAATGGGCCTCAGGATCTCATCTCTGTGCATTCAAATTGCCATCGATAAAATGCAATTGTGTTCATTGTCCGTAGCTTATGCCTGCCTATACCATAACCCCACCGCCACGATGGGGCACTCTGTTCACAACATTGACATCAGCAAACCACACGCCCACATGACACCATACACACTGTCTGCCATTTGCCCGGTACGGTTGAAACTGGGATTCATCCGTGGAGAGCACACTTCTCCAGCATGCCAGTGGCCATCGAAGGTGAACATTTGCCCACTGAAGTCGGTTATGAGACCGAAATGCAGTCAGGTCAAGACCCTGGTGATGACAACAAGCACGCAGATGAGCTTCCCTGAGAAGTTTCCCTGACAGTTTGTGCAGAAATGATTCGGATGTGCAAACCCACAGATTCATCAGCTGTCCGGGTTGCTATTGTCAGACGATCCTGCAGGTGAAGAAGCCGGATGTGGAGGTCCTGGGCTGGCGTTGTTACACATTGTCTGCAATTGTGAGGCTGGTTGGACTTGCTGACAAAATCTCTAAAATGACATTGGAGGCAGCTTATGGAAGAGAAATGAACATTCAATTATGGAGACATCTGTGACATTGTGTTGTGTGACAAAACTGCACATTTAGAATGGCCTTTTATTGTCCCCCAGCACAAGGTGCACCTGTGTAATGAGCATGCTGTTTAATCTGCTTCTTGATATGCCACAACTGTCAGGTGGATGGATTATCTTGGCAAAGAAGAAATGCTCACTAACAGGGACATTTGTGCACAAATAATAATATTTTTGTGCATATGGAACATTTCTGGGATATTTTATTTCAGCTCATGAAACATGGGACCAACACTTTACATGTTATGTTTATATTTTTGTTCCGTATATAACACTTGATTTGTCTGAATGTTTTTATGAATATATAGTATAATACTGTGGAAAAGAAGAGGAGAATATCTTCTTACTAATTATGTCAACATTCTTTCTCAACTCCAAATATTGAGCAAATTACCCTCATTGGAGCCAATTACACTCACTGGATTATCTTAATGTAGGATTTGAAAGAGCAGCATAAGCTACCAGTGCAGTAAGTGGTGCTGTATGCTGGTTCTGTAAGCTTTCTTGACTTGGACATACATTTTTGCCAACACATGGATAACCTATGTTTACCAGCTAAACAGCTGCTCTTAGTGAAAATGTGTTTGGAGTTAACTTCCTAGTTTACACTTCCTTATCCAATTATAATGTGGGGAGGTTCAAATAATGAAAAACTATCTACCAAATCTTTTCATTTGCCTGGGAGGGGTTCCCTGGGACGCCAGTTTGCCTGGGAGGGGTTCCCTGGGTCGCCAGTTTGCCTGGGAGGGGTTCCCTGGGTCGCCAGTTTGCCTGGGCCAGTGGTTCCCTGGGTTTGCCTGGGAGTGGTTCCAGTTTGCCTGGGAGTTTGCCTGGGAGGGGCAAGTTTGCCTGGGCTCCCTGGGTCGCCTGTTTGCCTGGGAGGGGTTCCCTGGGAAAGAAAAGGTTGACGACCCCTGCTCTAAATGAGCGAAAGCTTGAATTAACACAACGAATGAATGAAAATAAACTGAATTAGCCTAGCGTTAACAAATTGCTGTTTGAACTATTTGCTGACTGTGTACTCATCTACTGGGTTGTTGTCCACAATGACTCAGCACTTGTTTCCAAGATGGTGTAGGCCTATTTCATCACCTTTCTTTTTATTTCTCCGCTCAGGCCTACGTTAGCCATTTTCACTTGAGCTAGGCTAGCCAGGGAAAGTACAGTTGGCGACGTATTCGGGGTTAATAGCTTAACCTAACCTTGGAATGACACGGAGAAGTAACCAAACGCGTTTGGAACAACTTGAAACATGAATGAACCTCTAATTCTGATGTGAGACTGTGAAAGCCAGCTGGTTTTCATTTAGCTTGCCCAGGTGAACGCCTTCAGTCAAATGAACACGGTGAGAAACAATTAGTAAGGCACTCGTACGTTGGTTATGCTGGGTATATTGGGGCTCCAGAGTGGGTTGTAGTGGATGAATCAAACTGGTAGGGAAGTCTTTATCTCCTGTATCTTGTAAGAGATAGCACTCCTAACAGTGACGTTGTGTGTTTGTTTTTCAAAGACTCCTAGTCTAACTGTAGGGTGAATAAACCCACTTCCTGACACAATACTATATCTTTTCACCCGACAGGCTTTGAAGACTGTGGAGGGGCTGTGATCACCAACATTACCCATGTGTGTGTGTAAGTGTGTGTGTGTGTGCGTATGTTGGTCCAGACAGGGTAAAACACCAGTTAGGAGCCCCCTGTCCCCCAAATGGAGTCCAGACTGCTGCTCTCTCTCTCCGTCCACACAGATAAAACCTAAATTACACCCCTCGCCTCTTAAGTTGTTTTCACTCTTTCCGCCTCTTGTTTTCGCATAATCTTTTTTTGCTCCCTCTATTTTTCTCATTCACTTGGCAGTGGGGGGAGAGCGAGAGGGGCAAGGGAAGACGGGTGAGGGAAGAGGGGTGTGGGATCATCTAGCGGGTGTAGTGGTGCAGAGGTAAGCGGTGGGCATATGTAAGTGCAGTCCCAAAGTGCTGTCTAGCAGAACAACACTTGAATGGGTTGCTAATGGCCCGGCCCGTGTCACATGGCTCTGATTCTAATGTGTAAATTGCATTGCCATGCCTTTACTGTGGACGAGAGGGAGGAATAATTGTAACGTGCTGAGAATACCGCACCCACCACTGCCGTCTCAGACATGCACATCACACACACACACACATTGAGTTACACATGCAGCACACATACACATATGCATGGACACAAACACACATGTACATACACACACACACATGCATGCATGCACACACACATCTGGTCAGTGCACGGTTGTGTGTGTGTGTGTGTGTGTGTGTTGGCTGGGCTGTCAGCTGTCTCCTACAGTGCCTTCAGTATTCAGACTTGCCCCACGTTTTGTTGTGTTACAGCCTGAATTAAAAATGGATGAAATATTTTCCCCCCGTCACCCATCTACACACAATACCTCACAATCACAAAGTGAAAACATGTTTTCAGATTTTTTTTTTGCACAGTTATTGAAAATGAAATACAGAAACATCTCATTTAATGGCTGTGATAAGAGAACTGAGGGATGGATCAACAACATTATAGTTACTCCACAATACTAACCTAAATGACAGAGTGAAAAGAAGGAAGCCCGCACAGAAAACAAATATTCCAAAACATGTGTTTGCAATAAAGCTCTAAACTAACACTGCAAAACAAATGTGGCATATAAATGAACTTTATGTCCTGAATACAAAGTGTTATGTTGAGGGCAAATCCAACACAACACATCACTGAGTACCACTCTTCATATTTTCAAGCATGGTGGTGGCTGCAACATGTTATGGGTATGGGGAGCTTTTCAGGATAAAAAGAAATAAAAAGGAACAGAATAGTGCTAAGCATTGGCAATATCCTAATGGAAAACCTGGTTCATTCTGCTTTCCAACAGAGACTGGGAGACAAATGCACCTTCCAGCAGGACAATAACCTAAAACACAAGTCCAAATATACACTGGAGTCGCTTACCAAGAAAACATTGAATGTTCCTGAGTGGCCTAGTTATAGTTTTGACTTAGATCAGCATGAACATCTATGGTAACTTGAAAATGACTGTCTAGCAATGATCAAAAACCAACTTTACCAGAAAGACTCACTGCTGTAATCGCTGCCAAAGGTGATTCTAACATGTATTCACTCAGGGGTGTGAATACTTAAACTCTGTAACTGTTGGCCTCATGGTGAAATCCCTGAGGCAACTGAGTTAATTCCTCTCTGGCAACTGAGTTAGGAAGGATGCTTGAATCTTTATAGTGACTGGGTTTATTGATACACCATCCAAAGTGTAATTAATAACTTCACCATGCTCAAACGGATATTCAATATTTGCTTTTTTAATTTTACCCATCTACCAATAGAGGTGCCCTTCTTTGTTTGGGATTCTGAATTTAAAAATGTTTAATTTTGAAGTATCAAATATGATATACAAAATGATTTGATGTCAAAAAATGTTGGGGGCTTACTGCTATTATCCCATACAACCACATTGAATAACAGATTCACTACATGGAACAGATAGCCCCCCCCCAAAATATCAAGTAAGAATGTTCTGAAGTGTGTCCTGAATCTGAAATCTATAAGAATGACCAGGATTTTTTAACCCCTTATTTTTCGCACTAAACTGTATCCATATTCCATAAATGTTTTCAACTGGTACCGGGGGACCTACAGACAAGTCTTGTGAGGCCTATGGGCGTCCTAGAGAAAAATATGCAATAACATGTACGTGAGAGTCTCACCTTTCCACAGAGGCGTCATGTCAGTGCGTCGCCCAAACTTTCTCAATTATTCTGTGAAGATTCATCCCCCGCTACTTTCGAATGAGTCTTGCACGTCTTGTGTCTCAGGTGCATACAGAAGACACGTGTACTGTATGCTCCTGAAAGTCTTTCAGAGATGGGGTCATAGTCAGTCACACTGTAGCTCCAACCGTTCAAAATCTAGAGGCAAATTCACCCGGAAGCAAACAATTTCGAGATGCGCCAGAAACCACTTTTACCTCTCTGTTTTGTCCCAGACGCTCATTCGGTCACGTGACCTATGAACTATTCAGCTGACTGAGGAAAACACGGAACAGCAAATGTTTTTCAGATTATTGCCGCAAGCCGCCAACTAAGTCATCGAGAGATACATGCGTGCAATGACTACGCCTGACCAAAGCAATGTATTTGATTGCCAAACGATACCCAGGGTCCTAGCCTTAGTCCTAATTGTTAAGTTCATGTTTTCAGTAGCCCTGGTGTGTTGTGTTGAGGAGCTGCAGCGGAGGGAACAGAACACTTGGCTAGACTAGCAGCAGATGCATATAACAGATCTCTTTTGTTAGTTATCAGACTCACTCTGTGTGCAGTAATAGGGTTTAACATGATTTTTGAATGACCACCCCATCTCTGTACCCCACACATACATGTTATCTGTAAGGTCCCTCAGTCAAGCTGTGAATTTCAAACACAGATTCAACCACAACGACCAGGGAGGTTTTCGGAAAGTAGCAAAAGGATCCTTGGTGTGACCATCTTTAAACAATCCCAGGGCTTAGACTCTTCTGGGTTAGAACGGTTAGAAGATAGTTAAAGAGTGAGTTTTTATTATATTTATAAGAAATGAATTGGTTTATGATATAGGCCCATGCATCAGAGAGAGAGAGAGAGAGAGAGAGAGAGAGAGAGAGAAACAATATTTTCTGACAGGACACTGCGCTGCTTTGGTGGAATTCTCTGCTCTGTCTAGCCTACATTTCTCTCTTGTGTTCTTTATATAACATATTTAAAAAAATAGTCTCCAGCAAATAGGAATAGGCAAATTACTCAGAATGTCACTCGTGTGCTGTCCTGCTGTCCGCCAGTCAAGTTCAAATAGGCTTAACCTAGGTCTGTCACATCACGATGCCGTCCCCATCCACGATGCACTGTCAGTCATAATCAATATACGATACTGTCGTAATATTGCCCAACTCTAGTGTGTGTGTGTGTGTGTGTGTGTGTGTGTGTGTGTGTGTGTGTGTTTGAGTATGCATGCTTTGGGCCCTTGAGACGAGCCATGCCAGGCATACAGTACCGGAATCAGTGTTTTACTGAACACACACACACTTATAAATTCTCCCTATTAATTCTTTATTCTCCCAGGGGAGAGGCAACAAAGCAAATTTGCCTGAGCAGAAGAAGCTTCAGGTTACCTCTACTAAATAATAGATGTTCCTCACTGCTCAGAGTAAGACCAAATCACACACACACACACACACACACACAGACACACGGGGGCCAGCTGGGCCCAAATCTCAAAATATTCACTGGCTTGAGTAAATATGGAGATTCTTCAGGGTTAGAAGTGGACACAGAGAGAGAAGATTATGTGTCTGTATAGTGGAGGTTATTTTCTCCGCCACATTAGATACTCGCCCCGCTTACCAGGGGTTAAGTGCTAGTGCTCTCTCTTTCTCTCTCTCCTCTCTCTCTCATACACATGCTCTGACGTGGCTTCCGCATTAAATGTTTCTGACAGGGAAACCAAACCTCTCACCACTAACAGTAGTGGTGTGTGTGCGTGTGTTTGTGTGTTTGTGTGTTTGTGTGTTTGTGTGTGTGCGTGTGTGGTCAGGTTACTCTGGTGAATAGATGTGGTGTGGAGACCTCTGAAGCTCTAATGGATGGCTGAGATGGACAGCAGAGAGAGGAGGAGAGGTAAGGGAGGACTGCAGGGGAGGAGTGGATGAAGGGATGGGGGAGGAGAGTGATGATGGGAGAGGAGAGATAGAGACATTTAGAGAGCCCTGTCAACCTGCCTCTCTCAGGGCCTCAACCCCCTGACCCTAGTTTCCAATTAGTGCTTCCCAACACACACACACACACACACACACACACACACACACACACACACACACACACACACACACACACACACACACACACACACACACACACACACACACACACACACACACACACACACACACACACACACACACTCTCTTTTAAACCATTAAATCAACTCCCAGATATATATCCATAGGTACCCCACCTCCTTGTCCTATTCACCCACTCACACCTCTCTTAGCGTCTGCTTCCCAGCTGAAACAGTTCGGATGAGTTTGTGTTTGATTACATTTTTGTCTGTTTTGGACATCGGTAAGGTTATTTTTGGCTGTTCGGGCACACACATTTTTTCTCGATGCAAATCGAAGTCGGTAGCCGAAGTCTACGCCCCTTTGTCAGTGTGTGGTCATCAGTAGGGATTCTTCAATAAAGTCTTTGTTGCTATTCAAAGATAGACGACTCGTTTTCATGCACATTTTTCCATTGAGAAATGCTTCACAAAACATCTTAGTTAGATGTTAAATTGCTCGACTAAGATCTCCTCGACAAAAACATCAAAATTAATGACAGATTTCTTCAGTTATCTTAGATGAATTCGGACTATTTTGAGGAAGTGTATACTGGCTAGGGTATCTCAAAATGGACAAACAGTACTATTTAGTTCTAGTTTTTCAAGCGAAGGTCTTTTAAGGGAGTATGCGAGCACACTAGTTTGGTTCACCTAGCCGAGTTTGGCCAGGCGCCAGCCAAACTGAAGCATGCTGATGCCTTAACCCACAAACTTTCCAAACTAGACCTTATCAGGTCCCTTGCCCCTGTACTAAAGGTTAAAGGGTCTCTCACTCTCTCCGTGCCCCAGTCAGGTCCCAGGTTGCTGGGGTAGACATGGAGGGAAAGTGCGGAGGTCTGGAGTTCTGAAGGTGTATTTAACCGGACCAAGTAGAGGGCCTAGGGGAGCTCCAAGGCATCACTTATGAACGCTGACACACTAATACCACTCTCAGAGACACTCAGAAACACTCCGATACCATCTTCACTCCGAGAGAGACATACAGAAGCTACATCTACAGAAGTGATGCATCAGATAACAGCTTTTCACTTTCTGTATGTACAGTACAGTTTCTCTGGATATAGGTCCCCTGATTGTCTCCATTGATTCAAATGGATGACACATTCATAGGTTTTTATTCGTTAATACAGCCTAAATATAATATTTCACATTCTGTAAAGCATGCTTGGAAATACCTGTGCATTTAAACTTGTTTTAATGAATCATACATCCACTCTGTAATAATGTTAACTAATCGGAGAGAGAAAGAGAGAGAGAGTCAATCCAAATGATGAGGGAAACACCAGTCCCTCACACACACACACACACACACACACACACACACACACACACACACACACACACACACACACACACACACACAGAAGCATCTGCACGTGCACAGTGCACACCCATTAGTATAAACAAATTTGTTCTTAACTGACTTTCCCAGATAAATAAAAGGTTAAAAAAAACAAAAGAAACATCAGTGACCCTCCAGTGTGTGTATGTGTGTGTGTATGTGTGTGTGTGTGTGTGTATGTGTGTGTGTGTGTGTGTGTGTAGGTGTCTGTGTGTGTGTGTGTGTGTGTGTGTGTGTGTGTGTGTGTGTGTGTGTGTGTGTTTGTGTGTGTGTGTGTATGTGTCTGTGTGTGTGTGTGTGTGTGTGTGTGTATGTGCCTATGTGTGTTTGTGTGTGTGTGTGTTTGTGTCTGTGTGTGTTTGTGTGTGTGTGTGTGTGTGTTTGTGTGTGTGTGTGTGTGTGTGTCTGTGTGTGTGTGTGTTTGTGTGTGTGTGTATGAGTCTGTGTGTGTGTGTGTGTGTGTGTATGTGCCTATGTGTGTTTGTGTGTGTGTGTTTTGTGTGTGTGTGTGTATGTGTGTGTGTGTGTTTGTGTGTGTATGTGTGTGTGTGTGTGTGTGTGTGTGTGTGTGTGTGTGTGTGTGTGTGTGTGTGTGTGTGTATGTGTGTGTGTGTGTGTGTATGTGTGTGTGTGTGTGTGTGTTTGTGTGTGTGTGTGTGTGTGTGTGTGTGTGTGTGTGTGTTGGAAGCGATGGGAGGATAGCGTCTGGCCCACTTCTCCTGTGACGAGGGTAATCCGGTGTGGTGGCAGCCCTTCAGATCCCTGCTGGAACCCTGTGTGTGTGTGTGTGTGTTGTGAATGTGTGTGAGCACGGTTGGAGCGGGGCACCGAGCCCAAGCATCCTGTTTGTCTAAGCGCCTTGTCCCAATGGCTCTGGGACAGGAGAGAGGGCTTAATGAGACTTAATGACATAAGCATCCCTTATCTCTCTCTCTCTGACATGCAAGACCCACACACACAGTGGATCTCTCTTTGAGTGCTGCCTGATTTATTGTATGCCAATACTACAGTATGGTTTGGAATGCTATGGTGTGTGTGTGTGTGTGTGTGTGTGTGTGTGTGTGTGTGTGTGTGTGTGTGTGTGTGTGTGTGTGTGTGTGTGTGCGTGCGTGCGTGCGTGTAGCTGAGGGTCTCATTGTTCAGGCCGTCACGGTGTGGAGGAAAAGAGGAAAAGAGGAGAGCAGAGGAAGTTAAGTGAGTTCCTCCTCCCCCAGAGGAGGATAGCGTGAAACACGGAGGAATAAACATAAAGGCCAATGTTTGGGCTACACCTCTCCCTCCCTCCCTCGCTCCCTCCTCCTTTCGCTTTCTTTCCTTTCTTTCGCTCTCTCACCCTCATGTGTACACACTTTGCATTCCCCATCCTTCTCTTCCCCATTTTCATTCTCTCTCCCGCTCCCTCGCTCTCTACTCCCCTTTTCTTGTGCTCTCTCACACTCTTTTTTTCAATGCTTTTTCCTCTCTCTACCCTCTCCTTTTTCTGTCCCTCACTCCCTGTGCTCCCTCTCTGTTTGAGACGTGTGTGTGTGTGTGTGTGTGTGTGTGCGTGCGTGCATGTATTTGTGTGTGTGTTGTATCACTCAGTGCTCTGGGACCAACAGAGTGTCTGTTTTGAGGACAACAGCAGGGGTCTAATGGAAAGCCTTTGTTGATTTCAACGAATTACCAGCCGCCGCCGCCAAAATAAATATAATCTGCTTTGTGGATTAGCAGTCACAGACTAGGCTACCTACAGACGGTAAAGAACGCCAGTCAGTCAACCAGTCAGCCACCCAGCCAGCCAGCCAGACAGACACACTAGTCTAGCCAGCCTCTCCCTCTCCAGTGACCCTCCTCTATAAAACACCCAATAAAGACACGTGAATAAAGACTTAGAGTATTAGTTATCAGTGATACGCAGTGACACCCTGTATAATGTTGGGTCGGACTTCAAAGTCGAGGGTTTTGTGTCGGGGCCTGTAGCCTAACCCTGTTAGAGACATGGCATTCTGCTAACCGGCACACGTCCCGTCTGAACTGAATGATGGATAGAGCGAGAGAGAGAGAGAGAGAGAGAGAGAGAGGGAGAGAGAGAGAGAGAGAGAGAGAGAGGGAGGGAGGGAGGGAGGGAGGAAAGGAAGGCCAAGGGAGTTGATCGTTTTTAGAAAAAACATTTTTTTCCCCTCCGCTGTTTTATCGAGCAAAAATTGAGGATGCGCTGCAGTGTGTTGTGGTGTCTGAAAATATGTATAGACAGAGGAAGGGAGTGGTGTTTTCTACTGCTGCCTAGGGTCCAATACATCCATCCCAACACATGAAAGACATTACGCTAGCTGTGGGGAATAGATATGGTTGTCTGTGCAGACCACGTTAGCCTGTGTTCGTTCGGGTTAGCCCTGAAACAACCTGAAATGTACTTCACATAGACACCAGGCAACCAAAATGTACTCCACCACACTATACATTTAGACATACTCCGTGTAAGGACTTCTAGCATATCTCTCACATGTAAATTCATATTTACAGTGGAGGAACGTTGTCGTTTTTTTGACATTGCAATTGTAGATAGGTGTTTTTCACAAGTATCACACGAGCAATCTATTTATACTCATCTTCCCTCTTCATTCGTTGAACAGTCAGCTCCTGATAAGTGCACATTGGATAAGTGCAAACTCTGTTTATTTGCAGTGCAGTTCACATTCTTTTAACTTTTTATACCCATGCTCTGGGTAAATTAAGTGCATGCATTCACAACAATCCCAAGCCAACGCACATTCTGCCGTACATCAGGAGGGAATTTATGAGCTAAAGTCAGCTAAAGGCCTCACTTCAAACCCCCTGACCTTCACATTCTTACAAAAAAGGGTTCCAAAATGGGTTCTTCAGCTGTCTCCATAGGATAACCCTTTTTGGTTCCAGTTAAAATACTTTTTGGTTCCAGTTAAAACACTTTTTGGTTCCAGGTAAAACACTTTTTTGGTTTCAGGTAGAACGCTTTTTGGTTTCAGGTAGAACCGTTTTTGGTTTCAGGTGAAACCTTTTTGGTTTCAGGTAGAAAATAACCCTTTTGGGTTCCATGAAGAACCCTCTGTGGAAAGAGGAAAGAGGGTTCTACCCAAAAAGGAATCCAAAAGGTTCTACCTGGAACCAGTAAGGGTTTTTCAATGGGAACAGTCAAAGAACCCTTTCAGGTTCTAGGCAGCACTTTTCAAGAGCGTATAGTATCTTAGTGGTTAACCCTAACGCCTCTCCTCGCTGTCTGTCTGTCTGTCTGCCTGCCTATCTGCCTGCCTGCCTGTCTGTCTGTCTGTCTGTCTGTCTGTCTGTCTGTCTGTCTGTCTGTCTGTCTGTCTGTCTGTCTGTCTGTCTGTCTGTCTGTCTGTCTGTCTGTCTGTCTGTCTGCCTGCCTGTCTTGCCTGCACGGTTCTCTACATTGCATGTATTTGTATCCTAATCTGCTACAAGTGATCCTGTCTGTTTCTAGCCTGGTCTGGAACACTTACTGTCCTCTTAGCATGAGTTAATACACCACACTCACTTCCTCACAGCAGGCCATAACCTAACTCTACGCACACAGGCTAACAACCAACTTAGCCTAATTCTTCACACACACATACACAAACACACATACACGCACACATGCAAGTATGAGTGCAAACACACACACATTCACCCCATTCTCTCGGCAGTTCCGTTAGGTACATTTGCTAAGACTGCATGCACGCTAATCACTTTAGGAAGGATACTAGGCAAACAAACGCACACACCTGCTCAGACTGATCTAGAACCTTCCTCCTGCTAATTCTCCCTGACATGTCTTAGTCTGGATAAGGGCTGTCTATGGACACTTGGAAAGCTTTGTTATTAAGCCTTTTTCAGACTGATGTTTGCTCTTATTTTAGTTGAGCTCAATCTTGTTCTCATATTTGACACATTTCAATTGCTCTTTATTTTGTACCGTTGATTTAAAAAAAATGGGGGGGTAATTATGTAATATTGATTACATTTTTGGTTAGAGTTGTAAAATAAGCAGTTTTTTTAAAACAACATTTACATTAATTGATGGCTAGCCTACAGTGTCTGCTGTTGCTAAGGCACCGTTTATTTTAAACCCATCGACTTAAATAGCTTTGACAAGGGAACCCACTCATGTTTGCACGGCTACAGCTACAACCACACACACACACACACACACACACACACACACACACACACACACACACACACACACACACACACACACACACACACACACACACACACACACACACACACACACACACACACAGAGGCATGGCAACCATGGCAAAACAATCCATCAAAGTTAAGGGGAAGAGTGGGGAAAGTCAGGAGTGTTGCGAGAGAGCTGAGATCTGAGAGTCAGAGAACAATGGGTCTCTCTTGACAAACAGTTAAAAAAGCCTTAAGACTACAGTTTGGATCTGTAATGTCAGCCTGAATACAAATGAAGGCCCTGTCACTCCCCATTTGCCTGAGACGCTTTTGATGTTTTCTTCAGAGAGAGAGAGAGAGGTGGAGAAAGAGAGGTGAAGGAGGAAGAGAGAGGGAAGGAGTGGGGAAGGAGGTAGCAGGTAGCCCCACGTACAGCGTTCAGCCATGTCCCCCTCTCTCTCTCTCTCTCCGTTTCAGGTCTCCAGATCACAACACCAGGAGAGGAAGAACAGGGAGAGGAAGAGTAAGGAGAGGAAGAGGAATACGTTCACATTTAAAAACAGGAACCAGGGATGAGAGTCTTGAATTCACTTTTTATTCTGTACTTTACCAGATCGGTTCTGCAGATAGACCAGGACAGGTTTGAAGAAATTGATAACCAACGGTGTTCATACAAATCACAGATCAACTACATTCTCTCTCGGTTTATTCAGTGAATTCTGGTTTGATAGATATTCAGTAGGTAGAACACAGTCATCTTCTCTCTCCGGCCGGGACGTTAGACTGGAGTGTGTGGGGGAAGTGTAGGGACGTGAGCTGAGTGTGAGACAGAGAGCAGAGTGCAACATTAAGTGATGTGAACTCTGACTCTTTAGGCTGCGTCTGAAAATGGCACCTTATTCCCTATATAGTGCCCTATTGTTTATCAGAGCCCTATGGGCCCTGGTGAAAGTAGTGCACTATGTAGGGAATAGCGTGCCATTTCAGCTGCACCCTTACTGTCTCTGCAGGCTTGTGTAGAGTATAGTTAGTTTGTTCTTCTCTTCACTTGCTTTTATTTGATTTGTATTGGACCTTTATTTAACTAGGCAAGTCAGTTAAGAACAAATTCTTATTTACAATGACGGCCTATGAAAGGCGAGGCCTGAGACAACACAGCATGGCAGCAACACATGACAACACAGCATGGTAGCAACGCCACATGACAACAACATGGTACTGTAGCAACCCGACATGGCAGCAGCACAACATGGTAGCAGCACAACATGGCAGCAGCACAAAACATGGTACAAACATTATAGGGCACAGACAACAGCATGAAGGGCGAGAAGGTAGAGACAGCAATACATCACGAGAAGCAGCCACAGCTGTCAGTAAGAGTGTCCATGATTGAGTCTTTGAATGAAGAGATTAAGATAAAACTGTCCAGTTTGAGTGTTTGTTGCAGCTCGTTCCAGTCGCTAGCTGCAGCGAACTGAAAAGAGGAGCGACCCAGGGATGTGTGCTTTGGGGACCTTTAACAGAATGTGACTGGCAGAACGGGTGTTGTATGTGGAGGATGAGGGCTGCAGTAGGTATCTCAGATAGAGGGGAGTGAGGCCTAAGAGGGTTTTATAAATAAGCATCAACCAGTGGGTCTTGCGACGGGTATACAGAGATGACCAGTTTACAGAGGAGTATAGAGTGCAGTGATGTGTCCTATAAGGAGCATTGGTGGCAAATCTGATGGCCGAATGGTAAAGACCATCTGGCCACTCGAGAGCACCCTTACCTGCAGATCTATAAATTACATCTCCGTCATCTAGCATGGGTAGGATGGTCATCTGAATCAGGGTTAGTTTGGCAGCTGGGGTGAAAGAGGAGTGATTACGATAGAGGAAACCAAGTCTAGATTTAACTTTAGCCTGCAGCTTTGATATGTGCTGAGAGAAGGACAGTGTACCGTCTAGCCATACTCCCAAATACTTGTATGAGGTGACTACCTCAAGCTCTAAACCCTCAGAGGTAGTAATCACACCTGTCGGGAGAATGCTGGAATGGCTTCAGAACAAGAATGTAAAAGTCCTTGAGTGGCCCAGCCAATACTTTGACTTGAATCCCATTTCAAAATATGTAGAAAGACTTGAAGATTGCTGTTGACAGGCACTCCCCATCTAACTTAACAGAGCTTGAGAAAGTCTACAAGGCAGAATGGGAGAAAATCCCACAATCCAGATGTGCAAAACTGATAAAGACATACCATTGACTCAAAGTTGTAATCATCCCCAAAGGTGCTACTACAAAGTATTGACTCAGGGGTATGAAAACTTAAGTAAATTTGACATTTCTGTATTTAATTTTCAACAAAGTTGCAGTCATCTCTAAAAATATGTATTCACTTTGTCGTTATGGGATGTTGTGTGTAGATGGGTGAGAAAGAAAAATCTGTTTTATCAAATTTTGAATTCCGGCTGTAACCCAACAAAATGTGGAATAAGTCAAGAGGTATGAACACTTTCTCAAAACACTTTAGGTCTTAACATGCTAACCAGGGGAGGGTGAACCAGGGGAGGGTGAACCAGGGGAACCAGGGAGGGTGAACCAGGGGAGGGTGATCCAGGGGAGGGTGAACCAGGGGAGGGTGAACCAGGGGAGGGGGAACCAGGGGAGGGTGAACCAGGGGAGGGTGAACCAGGGGAGGGTGATCCAGGGAGGGTGAACCAGGGGAGGGTGAACCAGGGGAGGGGGAACCAGGGGAGGGTGAACCAGGGGAGGGTGAACCAGGGGGGGGGGAACCAGGGGAGGGGGAACCCGGGGGAGGGTGAACCAGGGGAGGGTGAACCCGGGGAGGGTGAACAAGGGGAGGGTTAGGCTCTAGTCTTCACTCTAGTCTTCAGGCTCTAGCAGGTTGTGGGTTCTTCATGAATAATCATTAGTATGATAATGGTCATCCCAGGACCCTTAGGGCTCAGACCTACCGACAGCGTTTTATGGCCGATAGTACATCACCTCACTTAGCACCGATTTTACATGTGGAGTCGCATGAAAAATGTCAGCAGTCAGCCGTCTACATCAGGTGGTCGCTAAAACACAGAGCGCTGAACGATCGGCAGAAGAACGCTAGATCCACATTTGGTGCGATGTATTCTAGCCTTTAGTGAGTGCTACCCCCCACAACACACACAAACACAAAAATTCAAACACACAGACATACACACACACATTACATCTCCCCCTCCCCTCTCTGCATGTTGATAAAGGCTTGCCAGGCTGGCTTCCCCACAGAAATGATTAATTATCTAGTGAGTGTGCATCAGCCTGTGTGTTGCCTGATTAATCACTAATGGGGGGGCCAGGAGCCCGAGGGGGGGCTTTATATTCCTCTCTTAGTAACTCTACCATAAACACGCACACACACACACACACACATTTTCTGACATGTTTACAGTCTGAAAATGATATGACAAAGGATGATACTTTTTTTAGGTAGAGTGAGCGTGTATGTGACTGTTGATCGCTGGCTGTAACTGCTAGAGAGAGTCAACCCAATATAGCCTTCTTTGGGATTAGACAGTTAATAGCGAATTACAACGTTACACTGTGTGTGTGGTGTGTGTGTGTGTGTGTGTGTGTGTGCGTGTGTGTGTGTGTGTGTGTGTGTGTGTGTGTGTGTGTGTGTGTGTGTGTGTGTGTGTGTGTGTGTGTGTGTGTGTGTGTGTATGTGTGTGTGTGTGTGTGTGTGTGTGTGTGTGTGTGTGTGTGTGTGTGTGTGTGTGTGTGTGTGTGTGTGTATGTGTGTGTGTGAATGTGCATGCGTGCGTGTGTTACCCTGTCCCATCCACCAGATTAACCGTCTTTTCCCATAGTCCTCTCTTTTTCCTCAGCAATCTGTGAAACTGGGGCGGAAGTGCATTGTAAACAGATAACTGTCCATTTCCATGGTGCTACATGACCAGTCCTTGTGTAATAACA
>NC_056436.1:37422807-37427807 GCF_018296145.1 Oncorhynchus tshawytscha | reverse complement strand
TATGTATGACAAGTGTCACGCCCTGGTCAAAGTATTTTGTGTTTATCTTTATGTATTTGGTCAGGCCAGGGTGTGGCATGGGGTTTTTGTATTGTGGTGTGTTTGTCTTGGGGTTTTGGTGGTGGTATTGGGATTGTAGCTTAGTGGGTTGTCTAGCAAGGTCTATGGCTGTCTGGAGTGGTTCTCAATCAGAGGCAGGTGCTTATCGTTGTCTCTGATTGGGAACCATATTTAGGCAGCCATATTCTTTGAGTTTGTCGTGGGTGATTGTCCTTAGTGTCTTACTTGTACTCTCTGTTAGTTTGCACTAGATAGGCTGTTTTCGGTTTTCATTACGTTTATTGTTTTGTAGTGTTTAGTGTTTAGTCGTGTTTAGGGTTTAGTCGTGTTTACGTTTTGTTTAATAAATATGGATCGAAATCGACACGCTGCAGTTTGGTCCGACTCTCCTTCATCACCACTAGAAAACCGTTACAGAATCACCCACCACCAACGGACCAAGCAGCGTGTTAACAGGCAGGAACCACAGGAGAGGCAACAGAGGCAGCAGCAGCAGGAGCAGCAGCAGCTGCAGTGGGAGAGGCTGCACCACCTGGAGAAATGGACATGGGAGGAAGAACTGGACGGTAAAGGACCCTGGGCTCAGCCTGGAGAATATCGCCGCCCCAAGGAAGAACTGGAGGCGGCGAAAGCTGAGAGGCGCAGATATGAGGAGGCAGCACGGCGTAGCGGATGGAAGCCCCAAAAATTTCTTGGGGGGCTCAGGGAGAGTGTGGCAGAGTCAGGAGTCAGACCTGAGCCAACTCTCCCTGTTTATCGTGAGGAGCCAAGGAGGAGACCAGAACCAGAGACTGTGAAGGAGTTAATGGGGAAATTGGAGGAGAGAGAAATGAGGGAGTTGCTGTGTTGGTGCTTTTTGCATGGAATTCGCCCGACGGAACGTGTTGGGGATTTGATGGCACCTGGGTTAGCGCTCCATACTCGTCCCTGAGGTGCGTGTTAGTCGGCTGGTGAAGTTGGTGCCAGCCTCACGCACCAGGCCTCCTGTGCACATCCCTAGCCTTGCACATCCTGTGCCAACACTGCTCTCAAGATCTCCAGTACGCCTTCACGGTCTAGCCCATCCTGTGCTACCTCCACACTCCAGTCCTCCGGTAGCAGCTCCCCGCTCCAGGCTTCCTGTGCGCGTCCTCGATCCAGTACCACCAGTTCCAGCACCATGCACCAGGCCTTCAGTGTGCCTTGCCTGTTCAGCGCAGCCAGCGCTTTTCTCCTCTCCTGCGCTGCCGGATCCTCCCGCCTGTTCAGCGCAGCCAGAGCCTTCCTCCTCTACAGCGCTGCCGGAGCCTCCCGCCTGTTTAGCGCAGCCAGAGCCTTTCTCCTCTCCTACGCTGCCGGAGTCTCCCGCCTGTTCAGCGCAGCCAGAGCTGCCAGCCTGCATGGAGAAGCCAGAGCTGCCAGCCTGCATGGAGCAGCCAGAGCTGTCAGTCCGCATAGAGCAGCCAGAGCTGTCAGTCCGCATAGAGCAGCCAGAGCTGTCAGTCTGCATGGAGCTGTCAGTCTGCATGGAGCAGCCAGAGCTGTCAGTCTACATGAAGCAGCCCGAGCTGCCAGTCTGCATGAAGCAGCCAGTCTACATGGAGCAGCCAGAGCTGCCAGTCTGCATGAAGCAGCCAGTCTGCATGGAGCAGCCAGAGCTGCCAGTCTGCATGAAGCAGCCAGAGCTGTCAGTCTGCATGGAGCAGCCAGAGCTGCCAGTCTGCATGGAGCTGCCAGTCTGCAAGGAGCAGCCAGAGCTGTCAGTCTACATGAAGCAGCCCAAGCTGCCAGTCTGCATGAAGCAGCCAGTCTACATGGAGCAGCCAGAGCTGCCAGTCTGCATGAAGCAGCCAGAGCTGTCAGTCTGCATGGAGCAGTCAGAGCTGTCAGTCTACATGAAGCAGCCCGAGCTGCCAGTCTGCATGAAGCAGTCAGTCTACATGGAGCAGCCAGAGCTGTCAGTCCGCATGGAGCAGCCAGAGCTGTCAGTCTACATGAAGCAGCCCGAGCTGCCAGTCTGCATGAAGCAGCCAGTCTACATGGAGCAGCCAGAGATGTCAGTCTGCATGAAGCAGCCAGAGCTGTCAGTCTGCATAGAGCAGCCAGTCTGCATGGAGCTGCCAGTCTGCATGGAGCAGCCAGTCAGCACGGAGCCGCCAGAGCGGTCAGTCTGTAAGAAGCCGCCAGAGCTGTCAGCCTATATGGAGCAGCTAGTGCCGCCAGTCTGCCCAGCGCCGCCAGTGCCCCCAGTCTGCCCAGCGTCGCCAGTCTGCCCAGCGCCGACAGTCTGCCCAGCATCGCCAGTCTGCCCAGCGTCGCCAGTCTGCCCAGCGTCGTCAGTCTGCCCAGCGTCGTCAGTCTGCCCAGCACCGCCAGTCTGCCCAGCGCCGCCAGTCTGCCCAGCGCCGCCAGTCTGCCCAGCGCCGCCAGTCTGCCCAGCATCGCCAGTCTGCCCAGCGCCGCTAGTCTGCCCAGCGCCGCCAGTCTGCCCAGCGCCGCCAGTCTGCCCAGCGCCGCCAGATCTGCCAGTCAGCCAGACTCTTCCAGATCTGCCAGTCAGCCAGACTCTTCCAGATCTGCCAGTCAGCCAGACTCTTCCAGATCTGCCAGTCAACCAGACTCTTCTAGATCTGCCAGTCAACCAGACTCTTCCAGATCTGCCAGTCAACCAGACTCTTCCAGATCTGCCAGTCAACCAGACTCTTCCAGATCTGCCAGTCAACCAGACTCTTCCAGATCTGCCAGTCAACCAGACTCTTCCAGATCTGCCAGTCAGCCAGGATCTGCCAGTCAGCCAGGATCTGCCAGTCAGCCAGGATCTGCTGAAACCACCAGCCAGCCAGGAGCTGGTAGATCTATCTACCTGCCTGAGCTTCCTCTCACTCCTGAGCTTCCTCTCACTCCTGAGCTTCCTCTCACTCCTGAGCTTCCTCTCACTCCTGAGCTTCCTCTCACTCCTGAGCTTCCTCTCACTCCTGAGCTTCCTCTCACTCCTAAGCTTCCTCTCACTCCTGAGCTTTCTCTCACTCCCGAGCTGCCTCGGTCCCGAGCTGTCCTTCAGTCCCGATCTGCTCCTCAGTCCAGTGGGGTTCTGGGTGGGGACTACTAGGCCATGGTCGGCGGCGAGGGTGGACTATCCAGGGACGAAGGGAGAGGGGACTAAGACATTAAAGGAGTGGGGTCCACGTCCCGCGCCGGAGCCGCCACCATGGACAGACGCCCACCCGGACCCTCCCTATTGTTTTGAGGTGCGTTCGGGAGTCCGCACCTTAGGGGGGGGGTTCTGTCACGCCCTGGTCAAAGTATTTTGTGTTTATCTTTATGTATTTGGTCAGGCCAGGGTGTGGCATGGGGTTTTTGTATTGTGGTGTGTTTGTCTTGGGGTTTTGGTGGTGGTATTGGGATTGTAGCTTAGTGGGTTGTCTAGCAAGGTCTATGGCTGTCTGGAGTGGTTCTCAATCAGAGGCAGGTGCTTATCGTTGTCTCTGATTGGGAACCATATTTAGGCAGCCATATTTTTGAGTTTGTCGTGGGTGATTGTCCTTAGTGTCTTACTTGTACTCTCTGTTAGTTTGCACTAGATAGGCTGTTTTCGGTTTTCATTACGTTTATTGTTTTGTAGTGTTTAGTGTTTAGTCGTGTTTAGGGTTTAGTCGTGTTTACGTTTTGTTTAATAAATATGGATCGAAATCGACACGCTGCAGTTTGGTCCGACTCTCCTTCATCACCACTAGAAAACCGTTACAACAAGGGCTCCAATAATGTATGATGATTAAGTAGTCTGACTCCCACTCCTGTAACCTCTCCTCATCTCCTCTCCTCTCATCTCCTCTCCTCCTCTCTCCTCTCCTCCTGTCCTCATCTCCTCTTCTCTCCTCTGCTCCTTTTTCCTCCCTCTCTCTCTCTCGCCTCTCCTGTTACCGGTCCATTCACAGCCTAGTCGTTGCAGGATCAGGTCTCAGAGCCACTCAGAAACAATATCACCCTCCACTCTAGAGAACATTCATCCCTCCTTCCCCACCTCCTCCTCCATCCATCGATCGGCTCTATTCCTGGAGCCCTGTTATCCCACTCCAGCCCTGGTTGGGTTCCCTTAGAATCTTTCATCCTTGAATAGCTGGGTTCCCTCTGCTCAGGTATGTGTTAACTTTTAAAACGCTGTGGCTAGTTAGTTTAACCGTAATGAACTGTAGATGCTAAGCTATTATTTTGTCCAAGATAAACACTTTTCGATCACCTTTTGTGATAAACGAAGATGGGTTTTTTTTCTGACATAAATGCACATATCTTTGACCTCTAATGGCTGTTTTAATTATTCAGATTTCTAACCAATGATAATATGTTTTTAGATTGATGTGTTGTCAGGGTTACTGTGTCAATCAATTAATTATCAGCTTTCATTATGTATAAATAGTTCATGCAATCTCTGAATAGGAAATCACTTTTCTTCCAAAAGTAACTTAATTTCCAGTCATTAATCAGCACAAAGAGCTTGTTGCTCAGTCAACCTAAACGGCCTAAGTGGTTTGCGTATTGATAATGTATTGGAAATGGTCAATATTTCGAAAAAGGCCTGCTGGGTCAATAGCCAGGTCTCCCTGGTGAGAAGGCTTTGGCTTGCTTCTGAGACTCCTGGCTCCTCGGGTGTCCTCCATTGTGGCTCTTGGCTTACAGCAGTTTCCTGAGGCTGTATTTAGTGGTGGTGGCGTGGCAGGAAACCCAGTCTGTGGTTGGGTCTGAGTGTTGGGTCTGGGTTGAGAGAGGTTGTAACAGGAGACTCTCTGAGAAACCAGCCTGGGAGACACTGGTGTGATGCTGGGAGCTGTGGTAATACACACACGTGCAGAGACAGACATACGTGCGCATGCACACACACACACACACATACACACGCAGGCACACACAAACATACATTTGTTAATGTGCCGTTCGCTACCATCCCATTCCTGAAGCCTATCTGC
>NC_056436.1:37407807-37417807 GCF_018296145.1 Oncorhynchus tshawytscha | reverse complement strand
ACTGGGGCCGAGCTCCCTGCCGTCCAGGACCTCTGTACCAGGCGGTGTCAGAGGAAGGCCCACAAAATTGTCAGCCATTGACTGTTCTCTCTGCTACCGCATGCACCAAGACTGTAACCAACAGGACCCTGAACAGCTTCTACCCCAAGCCATAACTAGTTAGTTAAGTAGTTAACCAAATAGCCTCCCGGACCATCTCAACGGATCCTTTTTGCATGCTGCTGCTACTGTGTATTATCTATCCTGTTGCTTAATCACTTTCTTCCTAGTTATATGTACATATCTACCTCAATGACCTTGTACCCCTGCACATGGACTCAGTATTAGTACCCCATTTATATAGCCAAGTTATCATTACTCATTGTGTATTTATTATAACTTTTATAGTAACGGGTTATTACTTTTACACTATTTCTCTATTTCCTTTCTCTCTGCATTGTTGGGAAGGGCCTGTTTTCACTGTTCATCTACACCTGTTGTTTACCAAGCATGTGACGAATAACCTTTGATTTGATTTGACACCTCTGGGTGTGACACTAATTCTACCGGCCGGTTATGCAGGAGAGGATGAGGGGATGAAGGAGGGAGAGATGGAGATATTGAGGGAGGAGAGGAGAATAGAGGCAGGCGAGGTGTTCCGTTCCCCATCACATCTGTAATCCTTTAAAAGCACTTAAGAGATTGCAGCTCCCGCCTGCTGTCTGCGTGTCGCCGCGGTAACGGCTGATTGGGGAGGATCTGCGCTCTAATTGGATGATCAGCGTGTGATGGAAGTAACGGACGCCACATTATGTAAGGCTGACTTTGTGCGCCGTAACCCCGTCAGGCTGACCCATGTGTGTGTGTGTGTGTGTGTGTGTGTGTGTGTGCGTGTGTGAGTGTGAGAGCCGACTTCAAAGTGTGTATGTGTGTGTGTGTGCTAACCACACTGTGTGTGTGACCCCAATGTGGCTAAGAGCTTCTCCCCATCAGGCTTCAGGGAGAGGGAGGGAGTATATCAAGGCAGGGTTATTCTCTGGTGTTTATTTATACTCAGCACAGCCTCCTGCTGTGTGTGTGTGTGTGTGTGTGTGTGTGTGTGTGTGTGTGTGTCCAAGATCTCGCTATGGCGTTTTGGTGACTGTTTTTCGGCAGGGCGATGAGTTGGGATTGATAATGTAGTCTGCTGAATTCATTTCTACCACCTGCTTCCACTCTGCACTGTATGTGTGTGTGTGTCATTCGCTTTGGTGCAAAGTTACTGCGTCCGTTGTGGTGAAACGGATAGCGTCACCGCTTTGTCGCATTGAAGAGAGTGAGAACACTCTAGTTTAGATTCACTCAGCATTCAACACACAAGCTTTAACCTTCATTATATTGCACATATCGTTACTCTGGTTTGCCATTGACAGTTAGCAGGTGAAGCATGTTGGGTGTGTATAGGCCTCGTCACACACTTCTGGAATCAGCATCTCAGAGTCCGAGCGCTGATTTAGGACCCGTTCTGACTTCTAGATCACAATAAATAAATAAAAAAGTGGACAAGGAGGACCTGATCAGCACTCCTACTTTCAGACGCTTGATACTGTACATACGGCCCCTGTTCTTTAAAAGGGATGGTCGTTTTTGTTGCTTGGATTTCTATAGCGATGGTGATTGTGATGGTAGATGATGTGTGTTGAAGTGTGGAGCGGCGGAGGAGAAGGGAGGTGTCTGATCCTGCCACCTTTTAAGACTATCACACAGTGTGAAACGCTCTGATTGCTTTAAGCGCTCTCATTGGGGCCCAAACGCAGGCTTAGTTGTGCTTGAGCAACTTCGGAGGGAGGTGGAGGGAGAGAGAGGGAAGGAGGGAGAGACCCACAGCTGGGTTCCAGAAGGAGGAGGGGGGGAGGGAGAGAGTAGACATAATAGGACATTTGAAATATCTATTATTTTGGAACTTTTGTAAGTGTAATGTTTACTGTTCATTAAGTATTATTTATTTCACTTTTGTTAATTATCTATTTCACTTGCTTTGGCAATGTAAACATACAGTATTTTTCCCATGCCAATAAAGTCCCTTAAATTGAGAGAGAGAGAGAGAGAGAGAGAGAGAGAGAGAGAGAGAGAGAGAGAGAGAGAGAGAATCAGGCTTGGGCATGTTTGTCCTGGTGGCTAATTGTGTGTGTATCTCTGTGTATATAGTTTACTGTGTATATAGTTTATGTAGTTTGCAAAGTTTATATAGATTCACCCGTATTATTGGCTAATTAGTCCAGTCATGTATTTTGGTCACGTTAGAATTAGCTGTATCTTTTAATGATCAAATGAGTGATATTGATCCATCAGAAACCTTGGTTAGGGAAGCTATACAACTGTAACTGTTTCCAGAGACTCAGCATCCCTTCCTGTATAGTGTGAGGCCCTATGTCACAGGAAAATCTTACTGTCTTTTATCTCCTCTCTTCTCTGTTAAATGGACCTATTCAATCACAGCCTCTGCTGTGCTTCTGTCTCATATTAAATCTGCCTATTGTCTGTCCAGGCCACACAGCCGTAAATATACCCCACGCTGCAGTTTACAATATCAAAACAACCAGTGCGTGTGTGTACGAGCTATGTGCGTGCTCTGTGTTTTTGTTGTGTGTGTGTGTGTGTGCGTGGGTAGGGGGTAGGGGAGGTTATGTGTGTGCAAAGGGGTTCAGTGTCATAGTGGTTAAACGGGAGGGTTGGCACAGGCAGTGCAAAGGTTCGATGGGTTATCAACACGACCACAGAGTTTACAGTCATCACTCTATTCTATGTATGTCTTCTTAGCGGAAAGTCAACTGGCTTACTTCCCGTTTGAGACACTATGTTTGTGGTGAACAGTAGCATCGGATGTTCTTTTAAGGCAGCACTTTGTGATGCCAACTGAGGGATAGCAGTGCTCTGCACCAGTTGTGCTCTAAACAACAGTGTGTGTGCTTGTGTGTGTGTGTAGGGAAGATTTATGTGGCATTAGGGTCTCTGGGTCATCTATCCTGAGGTACGTGGCTGTCCTGACCCCTGCTTAGGGGCGTGTGGTGGGGGTCTGGGGGTTTGTAGATGGGGGCAGGGGGTGGGGGTCAGGTGCTAGGTTAGCTGTGCTGGGTCTCCCCACTGTCTCTAATGGGCTCCCCTGGCACGAAAGGTGCCATCACTGCTCAAATAGATGTTCTCCCGCACGTACACACACACACGCAAGCACGCACACACACACACACACATACACACACACACACACAAATATTGTTGATCTCACTCAGTCTCACTCTCTGTCTCTCTTTCTCTCTCTGTCTCTCTCGCTCTGTTTCTCTCTCTCTGTCTCTCTCTGTCTCTCTCGCTCTGTTTCTCTCTCTCTCTGTCTCTCTCTGTCTCTCTCGCTATGTTTCTCTCTCTCTCTCTCTGTCTCTCTCTCTCTCTCTCTCTCTGTCTCTCTCGCTATGTGTTTCTCTCTCTCTGTCTCTCTCTCTCTCTCTCTTTTTGAATTATGAGTGGTGTGTGTATGTGTGTCTCTATCTTTCTGTGTGTGTGTGTGTGTGTGTCTGTGTCTGTGTCTGCGTGTGCATGTGTGTGTTCGTGTGTGTGCGTGGTTACAGATTACTGGCTTGGTGAGTTGGAGAGTGAGAATTAGAATAGGTGATGAAACCCTGGCAGTGTTTTTGTGTCTGCGTTGCCGGGCCTGAGACGAGCCATTATCTGTCATCTGTCTTGTTAGACCACGGTACCACCGGTCACCAACTCAGTTGCACACTAGTATGACTGAGATGAACGGACGGATGGCGGGAGGGATGGAGGGAGGGAGGGATGGAGAGAAGGAGGAATGGAGGGAGGGAGGAATGGAGAGATGAAGAGAGGGATTGATTTCATAACGGTGAACTGTGAATATGTGCATAATAAAAACAGACAATATCTGGTGAGGCTGGTAAGTCACGCCTGCTAGATCTTTAAGGTATTTCTGATGCTATGATCAATAATAATATTCTCCTGTTGGTTTGTTTCATGCTGAGACAGAAATCGCTTCGGTCTTGAAGGATTGAAGTAGAAACAGTCTGAGAAGGAGTCAATTCTGATAAAGGTTTGGTTATGGTAGATGGAAAAATCTGTGGTGAAGAGAAAAAAGTGGAAATTCTATTAAGTAATCAAAAAATGCGGTGAACACACACACACACGCACATACACACACACACACACACACACACGCACGCACGCACGCACGCACGCACGCACACACACACACACACACACACACACACACACACACACACACACACACCCCACCCCAGGGGACAGCCTATAGGAAGGAGGTGAGGGCACTCTGTGTGTGGTGTCAGGAAAACAACCTCTTACTCAACGTCAACAAAATAAAGGAGATGATCGTGGACTTCAGGAAACGCAGAGGGAGCACCCCCCTATCCACATCGACGAGGCAGTGGAGAAGGCTGAAAGTTTCAAGTTCCTCGGCATACACATCACGGACGAACTGAAATGTTCCACCCAAACAGACAGCGTGGTGTGGGTGGACAGGAAGCTGAAGAAATGTAGCTTGTCACCTAAAACCCTCACAAACTTCTACAGATGCACAATTGAGAGTATCCTGTTGGGCTGTATCACCGCCTGGTACAGCAACTGCACCGCCTACAACCGCAGGACTCTCCAGAGGGCAGTGCGGTCTGCACAATGCATCACAGGGGGAAAACTACCTGCCCTCCAGGACACCTACAGCACCCGATGTCACAGGAATGCCAAAAAGATCATCAAGGACAACAACCACCCAAGACTGAAAAACAGCTTCTATCTCAAGGCCATCAGACTGTTAAACAGCCATCACTAACAGACTTGAAATCATTGGCCACTTTGATAAATGGATCAGTGGTCACTTTAAATAATGATATTACTCATTACTCATCTCATATGTATATACTGTATTTTATACCATCTACTGCATCTTGCCTATGCCGCTCTGTCATTGCTCATCCATATATTTATATGTACATATTCTTATTCCTTTACTTAGATTTGTGTGTATTAGGTAGTTCATGTGGAATTGTTGGGAACTAGAAGCACAAGCATTTCGCTGCGCTCGCAATTACGTCTGCTAACCATGTGTATGTGACCAATACAATTTTATTTGATTTGATTTGACACACACACACACACAGACTTGAGAGATTGCTCATCTGTCTCTAAGCTTATTAGCGTTCTTCTCTCAGAATTAGATTTTCCCTCACAAGCAAAAGCTGTCCACCGGGAGAGAGAAAAAGAGAGGGGGAGAGAGACAGACAGAGAGATACAGCAGGGAGAGAGAGAGAGGGAGGAGAGAGGGAAGAGAGAGGGAGTGCAGGAGACAGCAAGACAGGCAGAGAGATACAGCAGGGAGAGAGAGAGAGGGAGGAGAGAGGGAAGAGAGAGGGAAAGAGAGGGATTGCAGGAGACAGCAAGACAGGCAGAGAGATACAGCAGGGAGAGAGAGAGAGAGAGGAGAGAGGGAGGAGAGAGGGAAGAGAGAGGAAGAGAGAGGGAGTGCAGGAGACAGCAAGACAGGCAGAGAGATACAGCAGGGAGAGAGAGAGAGGGAGGAGAGAGGGAGGAGAGAGGGAAAGAGAGAGGGAAAGAGAGAGGGAGTGCAGGAGACAGCAAGACAGGCAGAGAGATACAGCAGGGAGAGAGAGAGGGAGGAGAGAGGGAGGAGAGAGGGAGGAGAGAGGGAAGAGAGAGGGAAGAGAGAGGGAGTGCAGGAGACAGCAAGACAGGCAGAGAGATACAGCAGGGAGAGAGAGAGAGGGAGGAGAGAGGGAGGAGAGAGGGAGGAGAGAGGGAGGAGAGAGGGAGTGCAGGAGACAGCAAGACAGGCAGAGAGATACAGCAGGGAGAGAGAGAGAGGGGGAGAGAGGGAGGAGAGAGGGAGGAGAGAGGGAGGAGAGGGAGTGCAGGAGACAGCAAGACAGGCAGAGAGATACAGCAGGGAGAGAGAGAGAGGGAGGAGAGAGGGAAGAGAGAGGGAGGAGAGAGGGAGTGCAGGAGACAGCAAGACAGGCAGAGAGATACAGCAGGGAGAGAGAGAGAGAGAGGGGGAGAGAGGGAGGAGAGAGGGAGGAGAGAGGGAGGAGAGAGGGAGTGCAGGAGACAGCAAGACAGGCAGAGATGCTAGGCTCCCAGACCTGTATTGTTTGATCATCTCCTATTCTCTGTTTCTGCAACGTTAAATGTGACATCTATATTGCAATGGTGTAAAGCCAACACATCAATTTAGGCAGGACCCAGGATGTATAAGGCAACATCCAAATAGTCAAATCGGTAAATCTCACTTCAAGTCTCCAAATCACAAAAATCATCAAATCATCTTCAAATAATGAAATCACAAATCAAATCATACATATTATCAGGGTTATATGTGTGTGTTTGTGTTTGTATATACACGGTATACCAGCACTCATCATTGTTCCCAGCCTGTCTGTGGTTCCATGGAAGCAGGTCTAACACTCTCTATGAGTGACAGGTGTGAAATCCCCATTGACTCAGAGCATGATTGGCAAAGTAACAGCCTAGTGAGTTCATGTAAGCAGTTTGTAAACACACACACACACAGCCCTGTTCCCTATCTCACTGACAGACACATACAGACTCACACACACACACACACACACACACACACACACACACACACACACACACACACACACACACACACACACACACACACACACACACACACACACACACGCACGCGCACAAGCACACGCAGACACACACAGACAGACAGACAGACACACACACACAGACACGCATCTTTGCGTACACATGCAAACACACACGCAGAGACACACATAAACATTCTGACTGAGGTATGTAACTGAGTTGAGGCCTACTGTTTCTGGAAAACATCTATATATTTTTACTGTAACTGTGACGGATAGAGGATTAGATTTTTCAACTGTAGCTGTAAAGAATGTGAGGTAGACCTATATACACTGAGTGTAGAAAACATCAGGAACACCTACCTAATATTGAGTTGCACCCACCTTTTCACTGAGAACAGCCTGAATTCGTCGTTGCATGGACTCTACAAGTTGTTAAAAGCGTTCCACAGGGATGCCGGCCCATGTTGACTCCAATGCTTCCCACAGTTGTGTCAAGTTGGCTGGATATCCTTTGGGTGGTGGACCATTCCCGATACACACAGGAAACTGTTGAGCATGAAAAACCCAGCAGCGTTGCAGTTCTTGACATACTCAAACCGGTGCGCCTGGCACCTACTACCAAACCCCGTTCAAAGGCACTTTTAACATTTTGTCTGGCCCATTCACCCTCTGAATGGCACACATTCACAATCCATGTCTCAATTGTCTCAAGGCTTAAAAATCCTTATTTATCCTCCCCTTCATCTACACTGATTGAAGTGTATTTAACAGGTAACATCAAAAGGGATCATAGCTTTCACCTGGATTCACCTGGTCAGTCTATGTCAGTCTGTGTCATGTTCCTAATGTTTTGGACACTCAGTGCATCTCTGAATGATATGTGTTAGCTGGAACTGGGAATGATAGAGGAGTTGTCTATGACTGCTAGTTAGAGGTGCAGTGAGGAGGTGTCAGACAGACGGAGTTTGTGACTGAGATGTTTTAGCTGAGTGGCCAGGACCAGCACATCAACTGGATGAAAGGAATGTTCTCCCTTCATGGGTTTCTGATCCAAATCCACCTTGCTATCTCAATCTCAAAGAGAGGGGGAGAGAGAAAGTAAGAGAGGGAGCGAGAGAAAGAGAGAGACAAGAAGCGCTCAATTTGCCATCATGTGTGCATTGGGGCAGAAATTGTGTGTGTGTGTGTGTGTGTGCGAGCGTGTATTTGACAAGGGAGCAAAGACAACTCATTTGAATGTGAGATACGGGAAGTGTAGCATGCGTCGAGGAGAAGGAGGGAATGAGAGAATGAGGGTTGGAGAGGGATGGAGGGAGGGAGGGATGCAGAATGAATATGGATTACTGGGATGAAGATTCTATTATTTTTGTCCGATTCTATGATCTCTCCGCTGTTCCACTCCTCTGTGATTCAGGTGTGTATTTGTGTCTGTCTCTGTACATGTGCACATGCATATGTGTGCGCGTTAATATGTGTATGTGTGTGAGCTGGACTAAGGGCCATGAGGTGAGGGCTTATCCCCCACAATCCTCCATCGGGAATCATTACAGCACATGCAACGCCTTAGCCTTAACACTCACCCTGTCTACATCACACACACACACACACACACACACACACACACACACACACACACACACACACACACACACACACACACACACACACACACACACACACACACACACACACACACACACACACACACACACACACACACACACACATGCTAACCCATTAAAACTACAGCCTTAGGAGAGTAGGGAGAGGGGGAGAAATAAGAAATCAGAGGAGAGTCCTAAGTTGAGTCTTTCAGATAGAAGAGAGGAAAGAGAGGATGTCCTGGTGTGGGCTGAGCAGGGACCCCTGGAGCTGGAGACAGCAGGGAGCCCATCAGACTGTTCCCTACTACTAATACACAATAACAACACACAGAGGGAGAGAGGGATTTTTCAGTCAGAGGACAGAGTGGGTCCCACCAACACAACTGAGAGATAAGAGACAAAGCAAAAGGAGAAAATGAAAAGATGTTGGTGAAAAGAGGGGCGGAGGAAAGAAAAGCGAGAAAGATGGACGGAAGGAGAGGAGGAAATGTGCTTAGATAGTGATATACAGTATTCACACCCTTGACTTCAGTCGAGAAGTGCATTTCAAACACAGATTCAATCACAAAGACCAGGGAGGTTTTCCAACGCCTCGCACCTATTGGAAGATGGGTAAATAAAAAAAGTCAGTCATTGAATATCTCTTTGAGCTTGGTGAAGTTATTTAATTACACTTTGAGTAGTGCATCAATACACCCAGTCACTACAAAGATACAGGTGTCCTTCCTAACTCAGTTGCCAAAGAGGAAGGAAACCACTCAAGGATTTCACCATGAGGTCAATGGTGACTTTAAAACAGTTATAGAGTTGAATGTCTGTGATGGGAGAAAATTGAGGATGGATCAACAACATTGTAGTTACTCTACAATACTAACCTAAATGACAGTGAAAAGAAGGAAGCCTGTATAGAATACAAATATTCCAAAACATGCTTGTCTTGTTGCAAACAAGGACAGTTTTATTGCTTCTTTAATCATCACAACAGTTTTCAGCTGTGATAAATAATTGCAAAAGGGTTTTCTAATGATCAATTAGCCTTTTAAACTGATTAACTTGGATGAGCTAACACAATGTCCCATTGGAACACAGGAGTGATGGTTGCTGATAATGGGCCTCTGTACGCCTATGTAGATATTCCATAAAAAATCTTACTGTTTCCAGCTATAATAGTCATTTACAAAATGAACAATGTCTACACTGTATTTCTGACCATTTGTAGGTTATTTTAAAGGACAAAAAATGTGATTTTCTTTCCTTTCAAAAACAAGGAATAACTAGTGACCCCAAACTTTGAGCGGTAGTGTAAATATAGGAGAAGGAGGAGGAGATGGAAGGAGAGAGTTTCTGCTCTGAGGCATGCTGGTTTATGGCGCTCTCTCTCTCGCTGGTAACCACAGCTCTCTGTATTAGTGCTCTCATGTCAACTCCAACTGGAGCAGAGCGTCCTCCTCTCCACCCCTTGCCAAAACACTCCATCTTTCTCTCAAGTATAATATTCATTTCCTCTGTTGTTTTCTGCTTTCACCATTTCTCCATTCTCCCTTTCCTTTCTCTTTCTCCTCCTCCTTTATCTCATTCCAATCCCACCGCTTGTTGTTCCTCTTTCCCTCTCCTCCTTTCTCTCTCCTCCTCCTCCAATCTCTCTCTCTCCGGTTGAGTGGGGATAGACAGACTGAGAGAGATGTGAGACTCGTCCAATTTGTTCTGACGTGAAGAGATGTTCAGGTGGGAGGACGGCCTCAGACAGATGGAGAGAGAGAGAGAGAGAGAGAG
>NC_056436.1:37401937-37407707 GCF_018296145.1 Oncorhynchus tshawytscha | reverse complement strand
AGGAGAGAGAGAGAGACAGAGACAGAGAGAGAGAGAGAGAGAGAGAGAGAGGGAGAGAGAGAGAGAGAGAGAGAAGAGAGAGAGAGAGAGACGGAGAGAGAGAGAGAGAGAGACGGAGAGAGAGAGAGAGAGAGACAGAGAGAGAGACGAGAGAGACAGAGAGAGAGAGAGAGAGAGAGAGAGAGAGAGAGAGAGAGAGAGAGAGAGAGAGAGACAGAGAGAGAGAGAGAGAGAGACAGAGAGAGAGAGAGAGAGAGAGAGAGAGAGAGAGAGAGAGAGAGCAGAGAGAGAGACGAGAGAGAGAGAGAGAGAGAGAGAGCAGAGAAAGAGAAGGAGAGAGAGAGAGCAGACAGAGAGAGAGAGAGAGAGAGAGAGAGAGAGAGAGAGAGAGAGAGAGAGAGAGAGAGACAGAGAGAGAGAGAGAGAGAGAGAGAGAGAGAGAGAGAGAGAGAGAGAGAGAGAGAGAGAGAGAGAGAGAGAGAGAGAGAGAGAGAGAGAGAGAGAGAGAGAGAGAGAGAGAGAGAGAGAGAGAGAGAGAGAGAGAGAGAGAGAGAGAGAGAGAGAGAGAGAGAGAGAGAGAGAGAGAGAGAGAGAGAGAGAGAGAGAGAGAGAGAGAGAGAGAGAGACGGAGAGACAGAGAAAGAGAGAGAGAGAGAGACAGAGAGAGACAGAGACAGAGAGAGAGAGAGAGAGACAGAGGAGACGGAGAGACAGAGAGAGAGAGAGAGAGGAGAGAGAGAGAGAGAGAGACGGAGAGACAGAGAGAGAGAGAGAGGGAGAGAGAGAGAGAGAGAGACGGAGAGACAGAGAAAGAGTATTGGCAGAGGATTTTGAGGAGGATAAAGCACAAATGTTTTAAATATTTATTAACTTCATAACTAACAGCTATCACATGTCAATGGTTCATGGTTTCAACAAAAGTGGTTAGCAATTCACACTTTCCAGTTTCACCTTGTATTATTAGTTACAGGTCCCTATTTTGGCAATGCAACAACAATAAGAAAGAGTAAAGAGTAGGAACATAAAGTAAATGGCTGAGTAGAATAGAATAGACATTTTAGAATAAGTATTATACAGGAAGGCACAATTGATAGTCCAATATTTACACATGTATCAGGGAAGAAGGGATTTGAGGAGGCAAGTGTTTAAATTGTGTAGTATTAGCAATAGTATTAGCGACAGTATTAGCAACAGTATTAGCAACAGTACCTTAGGTTGACAGGGACTGCTCTTCGTCCTACTCTGTCCTTTCCAACAGTCCTGCAAAACATAATATATACACCTAGTGAATGTTGAGAGTGTGTGTGTGAGTGTGTGTGTGCGTGCGTGTGTGTGTGTGTGCGTGTGTGTGTGTGTGTGTGTGCGTGTGTGTGCGTGTGTGTGTGTGTGTGTGTATGTGTGTGTGTGTGTGTGTGTGTGTGTGTGTGTGTGTGTGTGTGTGTGTGTGTGTGTGTGTGTGTGTGTGTGTGTGTGCGTGTGTGTGTGTGTGTGTGTGTGTGTGTGTGTGTGTGTGCGTGTGTGTGTGTGTGTGTGTGTGTGTGTGTGCGTGTGTGTGCGTGCGGTGTCGCTGAGCTCACCCGTCTCTATGAATATCCGTTAGCGTTGCCTTTGCTGGCCAGGCTCAGTGGTTTTCCCATTGATTAGTCGCGTGGCTAATGCAGGCTTATCTCTCAGTACATCACTAATGAGCGTTCACTCACCACGCTATACCCCACCCTCCCCAAAGGAACAGAGGGAGGGGAGAGGGGAGGGAGTTTAATGTAGATGGGGAAAGGAATTTCTCAAGATGTGTCATTTTGGTAGAACAACGTTTTGGGCTCAGGACAGTTTTTCTCAAACCTCTCCTCGGGGGGCAGCCATTCATGTATTTGAATTGTTCCAGCCAACCTGATTTGCCGAGTCAGCTAATCATCAAGCCCTTGACTAATGAACCAGATGTGCCAGTTCAGGGCTCCAACCACAGAGAAACATCTGGGGGGTCCCTTGAGGAGAGGTTTGAGATCCACTGGTCTAGACTGTGTGTTGAAGTGTTACCAATAAGAGTGTTTCTGATGGCTGTGTGTAATGTTACATTTTGTGTAAAGCTGCTAGTGTTACACAATTCTGGTCAATTTCCCCAAATTCCCAGGTTTTCCCGAAATCTCGTTCGGGAAATTCCTGAAATCAGGAGGGAGAAAGCAGAGAGTTACGCAATTTTGGAAAAGTGACTTGAATTTTGCAACTTTAATTGCTGCATTGTTGCCATCCCTCTGAGGTGGTGTATTATTCCTGTCAATGTGTCCCGCTGTGGCTGGCCATTGGGCTGGCTCTCTAATGGCGGCTCTGTTTCCTGGTGGGCATTGACTGTTACCCTCATCAATATGGTGTAGGGTGAATTATCCCCTGGGCATTCCCCACACTAATGGATAAGGTTAGGATTGTGGGAGGGTGAAGCTGATCTTAGATCTGTACCTAGGGAAACTTCACCCCAGAGCCATCAATACACCACCATTCACCAACAAGACGGTGTGTGTGTGGGGGGTTGGGGGGGGGGAGGGGTTGATATGTCAACTATGTATGACAAGGGCTCCAATAATGTATGATGATTAAGTAGTCTGACTCCCACTCCTGTAACCTCTCCTCATCTCCTCTCCTCTCATCTCCTCTCCTCCTCTCTCCTCTCCTCCTGTCCTCATCTCCTCTTCTCTCCTCTGCTCCTTTTCCTCCCTCTCTCTCTCTCGCCTCTCCTGTTACCGGTCCATTCACAGCCTAGTCGTTGCAGGATCAGGTCTCAGAGCCACTCAGAAACAATATCACCCCTCCACTCTAGAGAACATTCATCCCTCCTTCCCCACCTCCTCCTCCATCCATCGATCGGCTCTATTCCTGGAGCCCTGTTATCCCACTCCAGCCCTGGTTGGGTTCCCTTAGAATCTTTCATCCTTGAATAGCTGGGTTCCCTCTGCTCAGGTATGTGTTAACTTTTAAAACGCTGTGGCTAGTTAGTTTAACCGTAATGAACTGTAGATGCTAAGCTATTATTTTGTCCAAGATAAACACTTTTCGATCACCTTTTTGTGATAAACGAAGATGGGGTTTTTTTCTGACATAAATGCACATATCTTTGACCTCTAATGGCTGTTTTAATTATTCAGATTTCTAACCAATGATAATATGTTTTTTAGATTGATGTGTTGTCAGGGTTACTGTGTCAATCAATTAATTATCAGCTTTCATTATGTATAAATAGTTCATGCAATCTCTGAATAGGAAATCACTTTTCTTCCAAAAGTAACTTAATTTCCAGTCATTAATCAGCACAAAGAGCTTGTTGCTCAGTCAACCTAAACGGCCTAAGTGGTTTGCGTATTGATAATGTATTGGAAATGGTCAATATTTCGAAAAAGGCCTGCTGGGTCAATAGCCAGGTCTCCCTGGTGAGAAGGCTTTGGCTTGCTTCTGAGACTCCTGGCTCCTCGGGTGTCCTCCATTGTGGCTCTTGGCTTACAGCAGTTTCCTGAGGCTGTATTTAGTGGTGGTGGCGTGGCAGGAAACCCAGTCTGTGGTTGGGTCTGAGTGTTGGGTCTGGGTTGAGAGAGGTTGTAACAGGAGACTCTCTGAGAAACCAGCCTGGGAGACACTGGTGTGATGCTGGGAGCTGTGGTAATACACACACGTGCAGAGACAGACATACGTGCGCATGCACACACACACACACACATACACACGCAGGCACACACAAACATACATTTGTTAATGTGCCGTTCGCTACCATCCCATTCCTGAAGCCTATCTGCCTACTCTCCCTGTCTCTCCTCCTTTCTCCCACACCATTCTACCATCCTCCTCATATTGAATATGTTAATGTAACAGTGTCATTACCCCAGCATTTTCCCTCCATCACACACACACACGCATGCACACACACGCACACACGCACACACACACACACACACACACACACACACACACACACACACACACACACACACACACACACACACACACACACACACACACACACACACACACACACACACACACACTTGTACATGTCCCCGGTCCCGCCACAGCTCTAGGCGAAGAAAGTATCCTTAACGTCAGGTTAATACATTCTGAATAGAGATGCATAAATCAGACAGAAGGGTTATTCTCCTCCCTGCTGCTTCTTTTCTCATCCCCCTGTCCGAGAAGAAAGGAAGGCCCTTCTGAGGATAGGTGCCTATCAGTCTGGAGAATGGAGGAGAGAATTGGGTAGAGGAGGAGAGTAGGAGGAGGAGAGGAGAGAATACCCAGAGCTGGTTAGTAGATTGTCATTTCCTGGGTTTTATGTTCTTGGGTCTAATTGTCTTTCATGTGAACAGTGTTAGCTAGCCGCTGGTGAGCCCTGAGAGAGAGACAGAGAGAGAGAGAGAGAGAGAGAGAGAAGGAGGGTTGGCGAGGGAGGGGAGGGAGAGAGGGAGAGAGAGAGAGAGAGAGAGAGAGAAGGAGGGAGGTTGGCGAGGGAGGGGAGGGAGGGGGAGGGAGGGTGGGGCAAGAGGGTGAGGGAGAGGGAAAGAGAAGGAGGGGAAAAGAAAGAGGGTGAGGAGGGGAATGAGAGAGCGAGAGTAAGAGAGGAAGAGAGAGGGGATAGAGTGAAGGAGCGAGGAATAGAGTGAAGGAGAGAGGGGATAGAGTGAAGGAGAGAGAGGATATAGTGAGGGAGAGTGGGGATAGAGTGAAGGAGAGAGGGGATAGAGTGAAGGAGAGAGGGGATATAGTGAGGGAGAGTGGGGATAGAGTGAAGGAGAGAGGGGATAGAGTGAAAGAGAGAGGGGATAGAGTGAAGGAGAGAGGGATAGATTGAAGGAGAGAGGGGATAGATTGAAGGAGAGAGGGATAGAGTGAAGGAAATTGGGGATAGAGTGAAGGCGAGAGGGGATAGGGTGATGGAGAGAGGGGATAGAGTGAAGGAGAGAGGGGATAGAGTGAAGGAGAGAGGGGATAGAGTGAAGGAGAGAGGGGATAGAGTGAAGGAGAGAGGGGATAGAGTGAAAGAGAGAGGGATAGAGTGAAAGAGAGAGGGGATAGGGTGAAGAAGAGAGGGGATAGGGTGAAGGAGAGAGGGATAGGGTGAAGTTGAGAGGGATAGGGTGATGGAGAGAGGGGATAGGGTGAAGGAGAGAGGGGATAGGGTGATGGAGAGAGGGGATAGAGTGAAGGAGAGAGGGATAGAGTGAAGGAGAGAGGGGATAGGGTGAAGGAGAGAGGGGATAGGGTGATGGAGAGAGGGGATAGGGTGAAGGAGAGAGGGATAGGGTGAAGGAGAGAGGGATAGAGTGAAGGAGAGAGGGGATAGAGTGAAGGAGAGAGGGATAGAGTGAAGGAGAGAGGGGATAGAGTGAAGGAGAGAGGGATAGGGTGAAGGAGAGAGGGGATAGGGTGATGGAGAGAGGGGATAGGGTGAAGGAGAGAGGGGATAGGGTGAAGGAGAGAGGGGATAGAGTGAAGGAGAGAGGGATAGAGTGAAGGAGAGAGGGGATAGAGTGAAGGAGAGAGGGGATAGAGTGAAGGAGAGAGGGGATAGGGTGATGGAGAGAGGGATAGGGTGATGGAGAGAGGGGATAGAGTGAAGGAGAGAGGGGATCGAGTGAAGGAGAGAGGGATAGGGTGATGGAGAGAGGGATAGAGTGAAGGAGAGAGGGGATAGGGTGATGGAGAGAGGGGATAGAGTGAAGGAGAGAGGGATAGGGTGATGGAGAGAGGGATAGAGTGAAGGAGAGAGGGGATAGGGTGATGGAGAGAGGGGGAT
>NC_056436.1:37376937-37396937 GCF_018296145.1 Oncorhynchus tshawytscha | reverse complement strand
TGCTTTGGCAATGTAAACATACAGTATTTTTCCCATGCCAATAAAGTCCCTTAAATTGAAGAGAGAGAGAGAGAGAGAGAGAGAGAGAGAGAGAGAGAGAGAGAGAGAGAGAGAGAGAATCAGGCTTGGGCATGTTTGTCCTGGTGGCTAATTGTGTGTGTATCTCTGTGTATATAGTTTACTGTGTATATAGTTTATGTAGTTTGCAAAGTTTATATAGATTCACCCGTATTATTGGCTAATTAGTCCAGTCATGTATTTTGGTCACGTTAGAATTAGCTGTATCTTTTAATGATCAAATGAGTGATATTGATCCATCAGAAACCTTGGTTAGGGAAGCTATACAACTGTAACTGTTTCCAGAGACTCAGCATCCCTTCCTGTATAGTGTGAGGCCCTATGTCACAGGAAAATCTTACTGTCTTTTATCTCCTCTCTTCTCTGTTAAATGGACCTATTCAATCACAGCCTCTGCTGTGCTTCTGTCTCATATTAAATCTGCCTATTGTCTGTCCAGGCCACACAGCCGTAAATATACCCCACGCTGCAGTTTACAATATCAAAACAACCAGTGCGTGTGTGTACGCGCTATGTGCGTGCTCTGTGTTTGTGTGTGTGTGTGTGTGTGTGCGTGGGTAGGGGGTAGGGGAGGTTATGTGTGTGCAAAGGGGTTCAGTGTCATAGTGGTTAAACGGGAGGGTTGGCACAGGCAGTGCAAAGGTTCGATGGGTTATCAACACGACCACAGAGTTTACAGTCATCACTCTATTCTATGTATGTCTTCTTAGCGGAAAGTCAACTGGCTTACTTCCCCGTTTGAGACACTATGTTTGTGGTGAACAGTAGCATCGGATGTTCTTTTAAGGCAGCACTTTGTGATGCCAACTGAGGGATAGCAGTGCTCTGCACCAGTTGTGCTCTAAACAACAGTGTGTGTGCTTGTGTGTGTGTGTAGGGAAGATTTATGTGGCATTAGGGTCTCTGGGTCATCTATCCTGAGGTACGTGGCTGTCCTGACCCCTGCTTAGGGGCGTGTGGTGGGGGTCTGGGGGTTTGTAGATGGGGGCAGGGGTGGGGGTCAGGTGCTAGGTTAGCTGTGCTGGGTCTCCCCACTGTCTCTAATGGGCTCCCCTGGCACGAAAGGTGCCATCACTGCTCAAATAGATGTTCTCCCGCACGCACACACACACACGCAAGCACGCACACACACACACACACATACACACACACACACACACACAAATATTGTTGATCTCACTCAGTCTCACTCTCTGTCTCTCTTTCTCTCTCTGTCTCTCTCGCTCTGTTTCTCTCTCTCTGTCTCTCTCTGTCTCTCTCGCTCTGTTTCTCTCTCTCTCTGTCTCTCTCTGTCTCTCTCGCTATGTTTCTCTCTCTCTCTCTCTGTCTCTCTCTCTCTCTCTCTCTGTCTCTCTCGCTATGTGTTTCTCTCTCTCTGTCTCTCTCTCTCTCTCTTTTTTGAATTATGAGTGGTGTGTGTATGTGTGTCTCTATCTTTCTGTGTGTGTGTGTGTGTGTGTCTGTGTCTGTGTCTGCGTGTGCATGTGTGTGTTCGTGTGTGTGCGTGGTTACAGATTACTGGCTTGGTGAGTTGGAGAGTGAGAATTAGAATAGGTGATGAAACCCTGGCAGTGTTTTTTGTGTCTGCGTTGCCGGGCCTGAGACGAGCCACTATCTGTCATCTGTCTTGTTAGACCACGGTACCACCGGTCACCAACTCAGTTGCACACTAGTATGACTGAGATGAACGGACGGATGGCGGGAGGGATGGAGGGAGGGAGGGATGGAGAGAAGGAGGAATGGAGGGAGGGAGGAATGGAGAGATGAAGAGAGGGATTGATTTCATAACGGTGAACTGTGAATATGTGCATAATAAAAACAGACAATATCTGGTGAGGCTGGTAAGTCACGCCTGCTAGATCTTTAAGGTATTTCTGATGCTATGATCAATAATAATATTCTCCTGTTGGTTTGTTTCATGCTGAGACAGAAATCGCTTCGGTCTTGAAGGATTGAAGTAGAAACAGTCTGAGAAGGAGTCAATTCTGATAAAGGTTTGGTTATGGTAGATGGAAAAATCTGTGGTGAAGAGAAAAAAGTGGAAATTCTATTAAGTAATCAAAAAATGCGGTGAACACACACACACACACATAACACACACACACACACACGCACGCACGCACGCACGCACGCACACACACACACACACACACACACACACACACACACACACACACACACACACCCCACCCCAGGGGACAGCCTATAGGAAGGAGGTGAGGGCACTCTGTGTGTGGTGTCAGGAAAACAACCTCTTACTCAACGTCAACAAAATAAAGGAGATGATCGTGGACTTCAGGAAACGCAGAGGGAGCACCCCCCTATCCACATCGACGAGGCAGTGGAGAAGGCTGAAAGTTTCAAGTTCCTCGGCATACACATCACGGACGAACTGAAATGTTCCACCCAAACAGACAGCGTGGTGTGGGTGGACAGGAAGCTGAAGAAATGTAGCTTGTCACCTAAAACCCTCACAAACTTCTACAGATGCACAATTGAGAGTATCCTGTTGGGCTGTATCACCGCCTGGTACAGCAACTGCACCGCCTACAACCGCAGGACTCTCCAGAGGGCAGTGCGGTCTGCACAATGCATCACAGGGGAAAACTACCTGCCCTCCAGGACACCTACAGCACCCAATGTCACAGGAATGCCAAAAGATCATCAAGGACAACAACCACCCAAGACTGAAAAACAGCTTCTATCTCAAGGCCATCAGACTGTTAAACAGCCATCACTAACAGACTTGAAATCATTGGCCACTTTGATAAATGGATCAGTGGTCACTTTAAATAATGATATTACTCATTACTCATCTCATATGTATATACTGTATTTTATACCATCTACTGCATCTTGCCTATGCCGCTCTGTCATTGCTCATCCATATATTTATATGTACATATTCTTATTCCTTTACTTAGATTTGTGTGTATTAGGTAGTTCATGTGGAATTGTTGGGAACTAGAAGCACAAGCATTTCGCTGCGCTCGCAATTACGTCTGCTAACCATGTGTATGTGACCAATACAATTTTATTTGATTTGATTTGACACACACACACACACAGACTTGAGAGATTGCTCATCTGTCTCTAAGCTTATTAGCGTTCTTCTCTCAGAATTAGATTTTCCCTCACAAGCAAAAGCTGTCCACCGGGAGAGAGAAAAAGAGAGGGGGAGAGAGACAGACAGAGAGATACAGCAGGGAGAGAGAGAGAGGGAGGAGAGAGGGAGGAGAGAGGGAAGAGAGAGGGAGGAGAGAGGGAGTGCAGGAGACAGCAAGACAGGCAGAGATGCTAGGCTCCCAGACCTGTATTGTTTGATCATCTCCTATTCTCTGTTTCTGCAACGTTAAATGTGACATCTATATTGCAATGGTGTAAAGCCAACACATCAATTTAGGCAGGACCCAGGATGTATAAGGCAACATCCAAATAGTCAAATCGGTAAATCTCACTTCAAGTCTCCAAATCACAAAAATCATCAAATCATCTTCAAATAATGAAATCACAAATCAAATCATACATATTATCAGGGTTATATGTGTGTGTTTGTGTTTGTATATACACGGTATACCAGCACTCATCATTGTTCCCAGCCTGTCTGTGGTTCCATGGAAGCAGGTCTAACACTCTCTATGAGTGACAGGTGTGAAATCCCCATTGACTCAGAGCATGATTGGCAAAGTAACAGCCTAGTGAGTTCATGTAAGCAGTTTGTAAACACACACACACACAGCCCTGTTCCCTATCTCACTGACAGACACATACAGACTCACACACACACACACACACACACACACACACACACACACACACACACACACACACACACACACACACACCTACACACGCACGCGCACAAGCACACGCAGACACACACAGACAGACAGACAGACACACACACACAGACACGCATCTTTGCGTACACATGCAAACACACACGCAGAGACACACATAAACATTCTGACTGAGGTATGTAACTGAGTTGAGGCCTACTGTTTCTGGAAAACATCTATATATTTTTACTGTAACTGTGACGGATAGAGGATTAGATTTTTCAACTGTAGCTGTAAAGAATGTGAGGTAGACCTATATACACTGAGTGTAGAAAACATCAGGAACACCTACCTAATATTGAGTTGCACCCACCTTTTCACTGAGAACAGCCTGAATTCGTCGTTGCATGGACTCTACAAGTTGTTAAAAGCGTTCCACAGGGATGCCGGCCCATGTTGACTCCAATGCTTCCCACAGTTGTGTCAAGTTGGCTGGATATCCTTTGGGTGGTGGACCATTCCCGATACACACAGAAACTGTTGAGCATGAAAAACCCAGCAGCGTTGCAGTTCTTGACATACTCAAACCGGTGCGCCTGGCACCTACTACCAAACCCCGTTCAAAGGCACTTTTAACATTTTGTCTGGCCCATTCACCCTCTGAATGGCACACATTCACAATCCATGTCTCAATTGTCTCAAGGCTTAAAAATCCTTATTTATCCTCCCCTTCATCTACACTGATTGAAGTGTATTTAACAGGTAACATCAAAAAGGGATCATAGCTTTCACCTGGATTCACCTGGTCAGTCTATGTCAGTCTGTGTCATGTTCCTAATGTTTTGGACACTCAGTGCATCTCTGAATGATATGTGTTAGCTGGAACTGGGAATGATAGAGGAGTTGTCTATGACTGCTAGTTAGAGGTGCAGTGAGGAGGTGTCAGACAGACGGAGTTTGTGACTGAGATGTTTTAGCTGAGTGGCCAGGACCAGCACATCAACTGGATGAAAGGAATGTTCTCCCTTCATGGGTTTCTGATCCAAATCCACCTTGCTATCTCAATCTCAAAGAGAGGGGGAGAGAGAAAGTAAGAGAGGGAGCGAGAGAAAGAGAGAGACAAGAAGCGCTCAATTTGCCATCATGTGTGCATTGGGGCAGAAATTGTGTGTGTGTGTGTGTGTGTGTGTGCGAGCGTGTATTTGACAAGGGAGCAAAGACAACTCATTTGAATGTGAGATACGGGGAAGTGTAGCATGCGTCGAGGAGAAGGAGGGAATGAGAGAATGAGGGTTGGAGAGGGATGGAGGGAGGGAGGGATGCAGAATGAATATGGATTACTGGGATGAAGATTCTATTATTTTTGTCCGATTCTATGATCTCTCCGCTGTTCCACTCCTCTGTGATTCAGGGTGTGTATTTGTGTCTGTCTCTGTACATGTGCACATGCATATGTGTGCGCGTTAATATGTGTATGTGTGTGAGCTGGACTAAGGGCCATGAGGTGAGGGCTTATCCCCCACAATCCTCCATCGGGAATCATTACAGCACATGCAACGCCTTAGCCTTAACACTCACCCTGTCTACATCACACACACACACACACACACACACACACACACACACACACACACACACACACACACACACACACACACACACACACACACACACACACACACACACACACACACACACACACACACACACACACACACACACACATGCTAACCCATTAAAACTACAGCCTTAGGAGAGTAGGGAGAGGGGGAGAAATAAGAAATCAGAGGAGAGTCCTAAGTTGAGTCTTTCAGATAGAAGAGAGGAAAGAGAGGATGTCCTGGTGTGGGCTGAGCAGGGACCCCTGGAGCTGGAGACAGCAGGGAGCCCATCAGACTGTTCCCTACTACTAATACACAATAACAACACACAGAGGGAGAGAGGGATTTTTCAGTCAGAGGACAGAGTGGGTCCCACCAACACAACTGAGAGAGATAAGAGACAAAGCAAAAGGAGAAAATGAAAAAGATGTTGGTGAAAAGAGGGGCGGAGGAAAGAAAAGCGAGAAAGATGGACGGAAGGAGAGGAGGAAATGTGCTTAGATAGTGATATACAGTATTCACACCCCTTGACTTCAGTCGAGAAGTGCATTTCAAACACAGATTCAATCACAAAGACCAGGGAGGTTTTCCAACGCCTCGCACCTATTGGAAGATGGGTAAATAAAAAAAGTCAGTCATTGAATATCTCTTTGAGCTTGGTGAAGTTATTTAATTACACTTTGAGTAGTGCATCAATACACCCAGTCACTACAAAGATACAGGTGTCCTTCCTAACTCAGTTGCCAAAGAGGAAGGAAACCACTCAAGGATTTCACCATGAGGTCAATGGTGACTTTAAAACAGTTATAGAGTTGAATGTCTGTGATGGGAGAAAATTGAGGATGGATCAACAACATTGTAGTTACTCTACAATACTAACCTAAATGACAGTGAAAAGAAGGAAGCCTGTATAGAATACAAATATTCCAAAACATGCTTGTCTTGTTGCAAACAAGGACAGTTTTATTGCTGTGATAAATAATTGCAAAAGGGTTTTCTAATGATCAATTAGCCTTTTAAACTGATTAACTTGGATGAGCTAACACAATGTCCCATTGGAACACAGGAGTGATGGTTGCTGATAATGGGCCTCTGTACGCCTATGTAGATATTCCATAAAAAATCTTACTGTTTCCAGCTATAATAGTCATTTACAAAATGAACAATGTCTACACTGTATTTCTGACCATTTGTAGGTTATTTTAAAAGGACAAAAAATGTGATTTTCTTTCCTTTCAAAAACAAGGAATAACTAGTGACCCCAAACTTTTGAACGGTAGTGTAAATATAGGAGAAGGAGGAGGAGATGGAAGGAGAGAGTTTCTGCTCTGAGGCATGCTGGTTTATGGCGCTCTCTCTTCTCGCTGGTAACCACAGCTCTCTGTATTAGTGCTCTCATGTCAACTCAACTGGAGCAGACGTCTCCTCTCCACCCCTTGCACCGACACTCCATCTTTCTCTCCAAGTATAATATTCATTTCCTCTGTTGTTTTCTGCCCTTTCACCATTTCTCCATTCTCCCTTTCCTTTCTCTTTCTCCTCCTCCTTAATCTCATTCCAATCCCACCGCTTGTTGTTCCTCTTTCCCTCTCCTCCTTTCTCTCTCCTCCTCCTCCAATCTCTCTCTCTCCGGTTGAGTGGGGATAGACAGACTGAGAGAGATGTGAGACTCGTCCAATTTGTTCTGACGTGAAGAGATGTTCAGGTGGGAGGACGGCCTCAGACAGATGGAGAGAGAGAGAGAGAGAGAGAGAGAGAGAGAGTTTGAGTTTTTATAAAACCTTTATTTTTTACTCAAGTGTTAACATAAATAATGACACACTGCCTTTTCAGAAATGAAACAACAAATGTAATTCCTAAACAAAAATAAATACATAACATATACATTCAAATTATTTCATCAGCAAAAAATAATTTCCCCTCTACAAAACAAAGCGCTCCTTCGTAGGCCCACTTCTCTTCAAATAATAGGAGATATTTTACAGCTGAAAAGAACTCAAAATCTACTTTTATTCTTGCTTTCACTAATCCTTTAAAAACACATCTTACATCCTGCCCATATCCCGTTTCTCTCTTATGTTTCCTACTCAGAAAAATTGACATCTTAGCTTGTCCCAAAATTAAATTTAACATTTGACATTTTCTTTTCTGTTGTTTACTATATTGAAACCCCAAAATAAAAACAGTGTTATTGAAAAACTCCCCTACAGCTTTAAACAAAGATTCCAGCATTTCCAATAGAGGTTTTATCCTCTCACACTCCATAAAACAGTGAAAAATGGTTTCTCTTATATTACAAAAAGGACATCCATCTCTTTCATCTGAGTTAATAACAGATACAAAAGCATTAACTGCAATGATGCCATGTAAAACCCTCCATTGCATATCACCAGTACCCTTTTGTAACGGTGGCTTGTACAGTGCTCTCCATGCTGGCTTTACCTTGTCATCAATGCCCAATTTTACCCTCCATGGAGTGTCTTTTCTAGTTTTCAATTTATCTTTATTCAACACCTTGACACACCCCCTATACAAGTCCTTCCATCCCATTCACCTCATCCAAACCCACCTCCTCCAACCCTCTCAAATCCATCAAATCCAGCAATAACGCCTTTCTTTCTGACTCTGGGATATTTGGTGTAATCCCTAGTTTTGGAAATGAGACGTCTTCATCTTGCACCTTCTTCTTGTGGCTACTAAGCATACCCCATTCTTCCGCTGACAGAGCCTTCCTACAGCTCCCCAGCATTTGTCCGACAATCCTTTCCGACCTCATCCCCAAATGTTCTGCCACCCGTCTTCCATCCATTAAGGCGGGCCCAGCCATGGCCATTAACTGTCTTAAGGTGATGATTTTCCCCTTCACCAGAATCTTGGAGAAATGTGGAACAGCTACAGTTGTACAATCCAGTCTTGCCCCATACACCAGAGGTTCCTCCAACAGCCAATGCACTGACTCCGCTGAAGTTCGTCTGGACACCTTCATTATGCTCCACACTCTGAGAAGGCCTCTGTAAAACGGAGGTACTCCCTCCCTAGAAATCTGGCTACTATCAACCAGAAATAAAGCCTTCTTTAAACCTAATCCTCCAACCCGCTGGAATATAAGACCTGCCACCCCTCTCCACACCACATTTTCCGGTCCATAAAGCAACCTTTGAATAAACTGAAACCGGAAAGCAGCAGCCCTACTAGCAAGATGTACAAGACCTTGTCCCCCCTCCTCTTTTGACAAATACAAAACACTTTGTGGAAAAAAAGAAATCCACAATAATTGCCTGTATCTTAGCCAGAAGGCCAGATGGTGGTTCTAAAACTGACAACCGATGCCACAGTGTGCAGAGGCAATCACATTGTTAACTATAATAGTGCGCCCCCTATATGACATACGAGATAATAACCAACGCCATCTCCTCATCCTCCCTTCCACCATTTCAACCACCCCACTCCAATTTTTTTCCATAGTCCCCTCATCTCCTAGGTACACTCCAAGATACTTAAAACCTCCCTTACACCATTCTAGCCCCCCTGGCAAAGCCATGATCCCTCCAGACCATTCTCCAATCTGTAAAGCACAACTCTTTTCCCAATTTACCTTTGCAGAGGATATTCCCTAAAACGATCAACCATTAGACTCAAGCTATCCACCTCCGCTTGATTTTTCACTAGCACAACTACATCATCAGCATAGGCTGAGAGACGAATAGGAGGAATATCCTCTGAAAAGCACACCCCTGCAATGCGACTTCTAATGCTATTTAGTAGTGGCTCTATAGCAATGGCATATAACATCCCTGACATAGAACATCCCTGCCTAATACCTCTACACACTTTAAAAGGAGCACTCAAACCACCGTTAACTTTCAATACACTTTCAATGTCACCATATATCACCTTTATCATGGCAAAAAAAAAAAGCAGAGCTGAACCCAAACGCCTCAAACGTGTGCCATAAATATTGATGTTCAACTCGGTCAAATGCCTTTTCCTGATCAATTGAAATTAGACCAGCATCCAACCCAATAGCCCTAGAGACGTCCAAAAAAATCACGAATCAGAGAAATGTTATCCCCTATCTGCCTGCCAGGAACACAGTAGGACTGATCTGTATGTATGATTTGCCCCATCACCTCCCTCAGCCTGTTGGACAAAGCCTTTGACAATATCTTATAATCACTGCACAATAAAGCCACCGGCCTCCAGTTCTTCACCTCCCTCGGGTCACCCTTTTTGGGCAGTAGGGTGAGGACAGCCCTTCTGCAGCTTATTGGTTGTAACCCTCCGGTTAAACTATCATTAGCTACTTCTAACCAATCCTCTCCCAACATAGCCCAAAAAGACTTAAAAAAGTCAACGGGAAGCCCATCAATGCCTGGTGCCCTTCCATTTTCCATTCCTTTTAATGCAGTGTATACATCCTGCAAAGACAATGGTTGCTCAAGCTCAACCTGAGCTTCTGCAGCCACCTTTGGGAGCCCATCAAAGAACTGCTGTGTCACTGTTTTGTCCTCTTTATATTCACACTTGTAGAGCTCAGCATAGAACTCTTACTGCCCTCTTTCTAATTTCACTACGGCTAGTGAGCTCTTGTCCAACAGCTGATTTGAGACCATTAATAATTTTTCTTTGTCCATTCTTGTTCTCTAAACCAAAGAAACATTTGGATGAGGCATCCATTTCAGATATTCCCTGAAATTTACTTCTCACCAGTGCCCCCTGTGCTCTGATACCCAGCAGGTCTGCCAATGCAGCTTTTCTCCTCTTGAGGACCTGAGTATGGCCTCGATCTCCTGTGGTCTCAACCAACGTCATGAGTTCCACTATTTCAATCTCTAGGGCTTTCATTGATCTGGTGATATCCTTGGTGACATTCCTTGTGTATTGATTACAAAATTGTTGAATCTGGATTTTCCCTATATCCCACCATTGTTGAAGGGATACAAAACTGGCCTTTTGAGACCTCCACCTCTTCCAAAAAAAACTGAAACAGTTCCTGAAGTGAGCATCACTCAATAAAGTTATATTAAAATGCCAGTATGCGCTTTTGGGTTTTACATCGTTAATGAACACCACCTCTGTTATTAAATAATGATCAGAAAATCCCACTGGAGTTATCACACTTGATTTACAGACCTGAGATTGATGTTCAAAAACATAAAACCTATCTAACCTGGCCATAGAGATGATGTTCTCTCTCACATGCGCCCAGGTGTACTGCCTTGTTCCTCCATGTTGACTCCGCCAAATATCACACAATTCATTTGTTACAATAAGGCGTTTTAAAAACGTCCTTGAGGCTATATGAGGTTCTTGGTGATTTCTATCTAAATCACTAACTGTGCAGTTAAAATCCCCAGCAATAAACAAATAATCTTCTTTCTTACATTTCTCAATGGTATTTGATAATGTCTCTAAAAACATACCCTCTCAACTGTCACCACTGGGGCATATACATTTATCAGACACATAGTGATGTTTTCATACCTTGCTCTAACTTTTAATAACCTCCCTCAACTATCTCTTCAACCTCATATGACAAAGGCAAAAACCCTTTTGAGAACAAGATAACCACACCCCCACTTTTTGAGTTTTTATGACTACACACCACTGTCCCCCCACTCCTGTTGCCACATAACTTCATTTTCGAAATTACTATGAGTTTCTTGTAGAAAAATGATGTCACTTCCCTTTCCCCTAATTAACTCATACACCATGGCTCTTTTTTTAACATCTCTTGCCCCATTTACATTTAAAGAAGAGATCTTAAAACTGCTCATGGATAAAAAAAATATACAGAGGAAGATACAGCCACCACATCTCTTTACAGAGTTAAAACTGCAACTGAACTCTTTCATTTTCTTTAGAATTTACATCACTTATCACTCTCGTGACCACTTTCTTGAGTCTAGCAATTTCAGGGCTTTTCAAACTTCCCCCTGTAATTTTTGACATCAGAAACTTTGCTGATTCAATAAACAATTCACGTTCAGGGAAAAAATCAGTTACATTGTAATCCTGCATATATTTCTTCCCTTTTGTCAACTTCAGAAATTGACGTATCCTCTCGATCCTATACCTCCCTTCCACCCCATTTATCTCACTATATTGTTGTCTATATTGTTGTGACGCGTCAGATGACTCACTCTCGCTATCCTCCCCAGAAGAATACTCCACCATCTCTACAACTTATTCATCTTCAGCTGATTTATCGATCTCTACCTTTCTCTTAGAATTAGACCCTTCGCTACCCCTTAAATTCTTCCTTTTACTCCTCTGTATTTTGAAAACATCCGCTTCCTTTTCCGTTATTTCAATCTCCTCTTGACTTCCAATTTCATTTTCCAGCACCACCTCAGCGACGGCAGTCGCAATCTCACCTACTGTTTCCCCTCCCTCTTTGTTCTGATCTACCACAATTGCCCCCGTATTCACACTGCCTTCCTCTCCTACTTTTCCAACAACATCTGCCCACCTTCTCTCTTCCCCTGCACCCGTATTATTTTCATCCCTTCGCGGTGGTGCATTATTTGCACCCGCACTAAAGCTACTACCAGGCTCAGCTCGCTCATTCTCGGGACAATTACGCACCAAATGCCCCTCTCTTCCATATCCAAAACATTTCATTGATTCAGTAGATGCATAGAAGACATAATCAAATCCATCAATCTTAAAACTAAACGCTAAATTCAGTTCATCTCCTTCCTTTTTTAAAATCATATGCACTTGCCTCCTATGAGACACGACATGTTTCAACAACGGAGATTTACATCCAAAAAGAACCTTCTTTATTGTAGATACGATTTGACCATGACGAGATAACTCTCGCTCTAACACTTCATCTCTAACAAATGGTGGCACGTTAGAAAGCATAACTTTCTTCGCCGGATTCATAAGCGGAAATACCGGCGTCTGTGTCTCCCGCAACACAACACCCCTCTCAACTATTTTATTCACCTTTTCAATTGAATCTAAGAATATCACTACTGCGCTATTCATCCTTGAGGCTGATTTGATGCTAGCATACCCAATGATAGCACCCACAGCCAAGCTACATTCTTCCACTGAACACCCGGCCGCAGCAGGAATCTTTACTCCATGCCTCCGACTAAGTTTTTCAAACTCTTCATTTCCGCGAGTGGCCATAGCAACCAGCCCCACCCGCTGGTTGTGCCCTCGCGAAAAACCAACCTCAAAGCAAAGATCCCACCACCCCTATACGTGCTTAGTGATAGTTTAAACAAAATACCCTTAAAACAACTAAACTAATCAATATATATATATATACATACCAAAACCCGATAGAGTGAAAAGAAATTCCATTCGCTCTCACAATCACTCCTACTTGACAACTCACTCCCAGCATGCACTCCCAGCATGCACTCCGACGAGAGAGAGAGAGAGAGAGAGAGAGAGAGAGAGAGAGAGAGAGAGAGAGGAACAATTAGGAAGGGAGATGGAGAGCTTCAAAGATGGGAAGGAAGGAGGGAGGGCAGACATGAAGACGGAGAAACAGGGAGACAGCAAGATAGAGAGTGAAACGTGAGAGCTGAAATGCAGACGGACATGTTTTGGGGGCCTAGTCTGTCCCCTGTGTCATTCCAGTGTAGCTCCCGTGTAACAGGTATGTTCTTGGCATGTTGCTAGAGTGTTGTATGTGTTTAGCCGGCGTGCTGTGGCTGAGTGGTGATGTCTAATCTTGGGGGGTAAAAGAGCGTTGACTCCCCAGGGCTCTCCGTGCTCAGCACCTTGTTAGACAGCCACTCTGAGAGCAGCACACCCTGACACCCCTGTCACAATCACCTCTCTTCCTCCTCCATCTCCCTCACTCCCTCTCTCCCATCCACCTCTGTGACTCTTTTTCTCTCCCATCTTTCTCACTTCCTCTCTCCCACCCCTCGACCCTTTCCCCTTACATATCTCTCTACCCCCCTCACTCTCTTTCTCCACCAGCTCAACCTCCGTCTGTCTTTCCCCCTCTTTATCTCCCCATATCCTTCACTCCCTCTCTCCATCCCCCTCAGCCTCTCCCCTTTCACATCAAATCAAATCAAAACATGTGTTATTTGCCACATGCTTTGTAAACTAACAGTGAAGTGCTTACTTCTACGGGCCCTTCCAGACAATATGCATCGAGAAAGAAAGCATAGAAAAGTTATATTAAATACACAATGGGTAACGATAACTCGGCTATATACATGGGGTACTAGTACAGAGTCCATGTGCAGGGGTACGAGGTCACTGAGGTAGATATGTAAGTATAACTAGGAATGGCAACGGGATAGATAGTTAACAGTAGCAGCAGCGTATGTGATGAGTCAAAAGAGTCAGTACAAAAAGGGTCAATGCAGGTAGTTCAGGTGGCTATTTGGTTAAGTATTTAACTAACTGTTTAACAGTTTTGTGGATTGGGGGTTAGAAGCTGTTCAGGGTCCTGTTGGTTCCAGACTTGGTGCATCGGTACCGCATGAAAACGATTTTTAGAGCCTTCCTCTGACATCGCCTGGAATAGAGGTCTTGGGTGGCAGGGAGCCAAGCAGTTGCCATATCGGCAAGATGCCTCTGGTGCAGCGAGGATCTGAGGGCCAAATCCTTTCAGCCTCCTGATGGGGAAGAGGCATTGTCGCAGTGTTGGTGTTTGGACTTATCTCAATGAGGAACTTGAAGCTCCATCCCCACTCAGCCTTTCCCCCCCCTTTCTTTCCACAGCCTTTCTATCTCTCTCCATCCCCTCAGCCTTTCCATCTCTCTACCTCTCTCTCTCTCTCTCTCTCTCTCTCTCTCTCTCTCTACCTCTCTCTCTACCTCTCTCTCTCTCTCTCTCTCTCTATCATCCTCACACTATTTCTCCCCTCTCTCTACCTTTCGCTCTCTCTATTCCCCTCACATAGGGTCAGGCCAGTGGATGTCATTGTGTCATTGAGGTTTGATTTAGCCGACTACGTTTTAGTGTTGTGTTTAATCTTTCTGATCCTAATTAATTTGTGTAACTATAACAAGAGATTCGGTTACATTCTTATTTCAGCAGTTTGATGATTGATGTTCGTTGGAGGGGTGAATATGTTCAAGGTGAAATGTGTTTTTATTTTATCTTCACATAAAAAGAGACTAATATATATATATATTTTTTTTAATGTTACGTTGCATTCTGACTTTGTTGTGGATGGGACTTTTTTTTCAGTCTGTGTGTGTGTCCAGGTGACAGGCTGACAGGGAGTGTGTGAGTGTGTTGTCGGCGTTAAGGAAACTGCTGGCTCGGGCTAATGGAGGATCAGTTCAGGCTAACACAGACTGGCAGGTTACACACACGCACGCACACACACACACACACACACACACACACACACACACACACACACACACACACACACACACACACACACACACACACACACACACACCTCACTGCTCTTTACCCCCACTGCACTGAGACTGTCATGTCCTCCAATGTCGGTAGGGTTTTAAACTTGGACCCATAGATACCCACAGGAAACAGAACATCACAATGTTGGTAGGGTTTTAAACTTAGACCCATAGATACCCACAGGAAACAGAACATCACAATGTCCCACAAGCCCAATCCAGATTGGTGGAATTGGATTGGTGTAGGAAATACAGACATGGCGGGTGAACGAGTGCACGCTTCGGCTGGAAGGGAGGAGGGGGGTGAATCTGAATTGGGCTCTTGAGATGTGTTTAGGTTAGAGGGGGGGCTGGGGATAGTAGATTTGGGAAGGGGAAGGCAGGAGAGCATGCAGCCCCTCACTTAGCTAGGCCTCCAGGACTAAGTAGCTACATTAAATCATCAGGCTAAAGCCACAGAGAGCTAACGCTACAGAGAGGAGCGAGATAGACAGGAACACTAGAATAAATTAATTGAAGGGATTAATGATGGATTTAAGAGAGGGATAGAGGGATAGAGGAGGAGAGACGGGGGTTGGAAGAGGGATAATGAAGGAGGGAGAGAAAGTTTATGAGACTAAAGGGAAAGTGGCTCTCCAAAATCAGAGAATCTAGAGTTCGAGGGACCTATTTGTTGTTTATTGTCATTGCTATTGTTTCATTCACTAGGATCAATTCACAACACCGGGATGATTAGAATAGTGCTGAGCAGGTCATACATCTCACATGCCACTCTCACACACACACACGCGCGCACGCACGCACACACACACACACGCACGCACGCGCACACACACACACACACACACACACACACACACACATGCACACACACACACACATACACACACACACACACACACACACACACACACACACACACACACACACACACACACACACACACACACACACACACACACACACACACACACACACACACACACACAGACACACCAAGGCTTAACAGTGTGTAATTAGCTCTCTCGGCAGGCTGTGACCAGATTCAGGAGGTAATTGGCCCAAGGCGACGTGACACGTCCAATCATCTGGCAGAATGACTCGCTCTATACAAGTCAAGACTCTGAGACACACACACACACACACACACATTCACATACACACCACACACACAAACTCACACACACATACACACCACACACAGACTCACAAACAGCAACTGGGGTTGTAGGTGATCAACTTGATAAGTGTCCACCCTGCGCCTCATTGTGTCAGTAATTTGACTAATTGCAGGGTGGTGGTAGATGGGAGAGGAACATGCAAGATGCTAAAGAAGGGTCTGTCGTTAGAGAGTGGTGTAGGATTTTTCCCTCTCAGTGTTTCTCTGTAGTAAATGAGAATTTGTTCTCACTCCCAGTCATCGAATTGTATAGTACAGTACAGGACGCTACGTTCAGCCATATGCTGAAGACTTACCTTTGTGCTTGGGTTGGATCCCACTACTGACGCCAGTAGACAGAATAATCTTCAGAGTAATATCTCTGGTAAATTACTTGTGTAAGACTTGTATATGTCTGAATAAAAGTGGATGGTAAAAGGCTCTCTATGCTCTCTGCCCCAAGTGTGTGTGTGTGTGTGTGTGTGTGTGTGTGTGTGTGTGTGTGTGTGTGTGTGTGTGTGTGTGTGTGTGTGTGTGTGTGTGTGTATGTGTGTGTGTGTGTGTGTGTGTGTGTGTGTGTGTGTGTGTGTGTGTGTGTGTGTGTGTGTGTGTGTGAGTGTGTCGTCTGGGACAAGGGGCATAAAACAATGTGAGTGGCACTTTTTACCGTGGAAGTGTGTTCACTCAGACACTGGCGTAATGAGAAAATGCTCTTAATCCAACCCATGCTGCAACACACACACGCGCACTCACACACACACACGCACACACACACTGCCGGGCGTAATTCTGCTGCGGATAGGCTTCTGCTGAAAGCATATTGCAGTTGAAGCAGTTTAGGAGTGGCAATTATGGTTTTGGACACGTCATTGATTTAAACTCCAGATTAGGCTGGTGTGTCAGAGGTTCTAGCAGTGGTGAAAGCACACAGAACGCTCTGCTCAATTCCCCTTTGCAGCACCCCCACTGGGCTTGTGTTCCCCTCTGCTACACCCCCACTGGGCTTGTGTTCCCCTCTAGTACCACACACATGCGGTGTGCCAACACACACACAAACACCCCCACACAAACACTCACCGATTCTCTTTCCAAGCCTTTTCTCTCTCTCTCTCTCTCTCCCTCTTTCTCTCTCTCTCTCTCTCCCTCTTCCTCTCTCTCTTCTCCTCCGCAAGTCATGAACCTGTCTCAGTGTTTAGGGCTCTCCTCGTTCCTCCTTTCATGTTTTCCCTCCCTCTCTCACTTTCTCCTCTTTTCCTCGACACACCTGAATGAAATATTGATGGCTCCCATGCGCTGCTGTTCATGTCTAAGTGGTTGTTTTTGTTTCTGAGAGGGGTGGTTGTTACACACACACACTTTACTCACACACTCGCACGTATACACACACATATACACACACACACACACACACACACACACACACACACACACACACACACACACACACACACACACACACACAGTCAGTCTCAGACACACACACACACACACACACACACATCAGTCAGTCTCAGACACACACACACACACACAAGTCAGTCAGTCTCAGACACACACACACACACACACACACACACACACACACAACACACACACACAATCAAACAAACACATTTTAGTCAGTCTCAGACACACACACACACACACACACACACACACACATGAATATTTAAACACACACACACACAAACACACATTCTGTTAATTCACACCACAAATAATGTTGAGTCAGTCTCAGACACACACACACACACAATGACTGGTGTCAGTCTCACACAACACACACACACACACACCACAATGACACACACAATGACTCAGTCAGTCTCAGACACACACACACACACACACACACACACACACACACACAATGACTCAGTCAGTCTCAGACACACACACATGCCAAGGGGGTGTTTGTTGTTGTGTCTGCTGGTTTATGGTCTATACTCTCCTCAAGTTATCTATGTGCATGGAGAGAATAAGTGATGTAATCTAGGAAAAGGCATAAGGGATTTAAAGTAACTGTCCAGTGGAAATTGAATCAAATCAAATTACATTTTATTTGTCACATGCTTCAGGAAACAGTGAAAGCTTACTTATGGGTACTTTTCCAACAATTCCGAGTTAAAGATGAATATTTAAACATTTATTATTTTAAAGTTCACTTTTAAAAGTTCATATTCTGTTAATTCATACCCAAATAATGTTGATGGATACTTATTCTTAATTACTGGTATATGTCCAACTTAATGACTGGTGTATGTCCAACTTAATGACTGGTGTATGTTCTACTTAATGACTGGTATATGTCCTACTTAATGACTGGTGTATGTCCTACTTAATGACTGGTATATGTCCAACTTAATGACTGGTGTATGTCCTACTTAATGACTGGTATATGTCCAACTTAATGACTGGTATATGTCCAACTTAATGACTGGTATATGTCCAACTTAATGACTAGTATATGTCCAACTTAATGACTGGTATATGTCCAACTTAATGACTGGTATATGTCCAACTTAATGACTGGTATATGTCCAACTTAATGACTGGTATATGTCCAACTTAATGACTGGTATATGTCCAACTTAATGACTGGTATATGTCCAACTTAATGACTGGTATATGTCCAACTTAATGACTGGTATATGTCCAACTTAATGACTGGTATATGTCCAACTTAATGACTGGTATATGTCCAACTTAATGACTGGTATATGTCCTACTTAATGACTGGTATATGTCCAACTTAATGACTGGTATATGTCCAACTTAATGACTGGTATATGTCCAACTTAATGACTGGTATATGCCCAATCTTGGGCTCTATAATTTAATATTTTTGGTTGATTCAGTTTTGTTTATGGCCAAATTCTGTTTTCTCTGTTAAGTTTTTCCATTCTTCTGTTTCCCTGTTTTTTAAAGTTCCCGCTGTCAAAATCACACTTTTTAAATAGGAAAACATCTACATTGGATGTTCCTAAATCCACAACAACGCTTGTTTAGACCCCTTTTGAGGTCTGGGATTTTTCGGTGTAGTTACCCTTTAATTCCAGCATGGAGTTTGCTAAACAAATGCAACTAATCCTGATATAATATAACACATTTAATTGAGAAGGTTTTTGGGGAAAGACTTTCCATCTGTGTATTTGCGTCATCAGTGGTAGCGGCACGCACTGCAAATACACACATAGGGTATTCTCATTGCCTCTTTAGAAAGTTGCAGGAAATATGAGTCACTGATTCATTCTTTTCACGTCTCATGATAAACTCGGGCAAATTAATACATTTTTAATGCATTTAGTAGTTGATTCCCCACTAAGTTCAATACATTTTCAATGCATTTAGTAGTTGATTCCCCACTAAGTTCAATACATTTTCAATGCATTTAGTAGTTGATTCCCCACTAAGTTCAATACATTTTCAATGCATTTAGTAGTTGATTCCCCACTAAGTTCAATACATTTTCAATGCATTTAGTAGTTGATTCCCTACTAAGTTCAATAAAAAAAATTATATTGTTGAATTCCGTTTTATTGTCTGGATTTCATGATTCCGTCCATGTTTTCCTTATTGCCGATTTTACAAGGCCCTACCACACCATTTTGTTGTTTGGGGTACGCCCACACCATTTTGTTGTTGGGGTACACCCACACCATTTTGTTGTTGGGGTATTCCCACACCATTTTGTTGTTGGGGTATTCCCACACCATTTTGTTGTTGGGGTATTCCCACACCATTTGTTGTTGGGGTATGCCCACACCATTTGTTGTTGGGGTACGCCCAATTACTTCGCCAGCATGGCCTATTTATTTCCTTAACTTACCTCATTTGCACTCACTGTATATAGACTTTTGTTTTCTTTTGTTTAACTGTATTATTGACTGTATGTTTTGTTTATTCCATGTGTAACTGTATTGTTGTATGTGTCGAATTGCTGCGCTTTATCTTGGCCAGGTCGCAGTTGCAAATGAGAACTTGTTCTCAACTAGCCTACCTGGTTAAATAAAGGTGAAATAA